>NW_018742544.1:0-33297 GCF_001683475.1 Chenopodium quinoa | reverse complement strand
AACAAAGCTAATTAAATCATATGAAAGTCAAATGCTTTCAAAAAAGCTAATTGAATCAACTAAAAGTCCAAAGAATTCAAACAAAGCTTTTTGAATCAAATGATTGTTAAATGCATTCAACGAGGCTAATTGAATCATATGACAGTCAAACAAAACTTTTTGAATCAAATGAAAGTCAAATGCATTCAACAGAGCAAATTGACTCAATTGAAAGTTAACCACATTCAAGCAAAGCTAATTGAATCAAATGAAAGTCAAACACATTTAAACAAAGCTATTTGAACCAAATGAAAGTCAAACACATTCAAGAAATGCTATTTGAATCAGATGAAAGTCAAACGCATTCAAAAAAAAGTCAAAAATTCAAACAAAGCTATTTGAATAATTAAAGTCAAACACATTCAAACAAAGCTTTTTGAATTAAATGAAAGTCAAATGCATTAAACAAAGCTAATTGATTCAAATGAAAGTCAATCACATTCAAACAAAGCTAATTTAATCAAATGAAAATCAAACACATTCAAACAAAGCTTTTTCAATCAAATGAAATTCAAATGCATTCAAAATAGCGATTTGAATCAAGTGAAAGTCAAACAAAGCTTTTTGAATCAAATGATTGTCAAATCCATTCAACGATGCTAATTGAATCATATGAAGTCAAGCACATTCAAACAAATCTTTTTGAATCAACTGAAAGTCAAATGCAATTAAAAAAAGTAATTAAATCAAGTGAAAGTCAATTACATTTAAACAAAGCTTTTTAAATCAAATGAAAGTTAAATGCATTCAAAAAAGCTAATTGAATCAGGTGAAAGTCTAGGTAATTCAAACAAGTTTTTTTGAATCAAATGAATGTCAAATGCGTTCAACGATGCTAATTGAATCAATGAAAGTCAAACACATTCAAACAAAGCTTTTTGAATCAAATGAAAGTCATATGCATTCAACAAAGCTAATTGAATCAATGAAAGTCAATGGCATTCTAACAAAACTAATTGAATAAAACGAAAGTCAATGGCATTCTAACAAACCTAATTGAATCAAATGAAAGTCAACCACATTCAAACAAAGCTAATTGAATCAAATGAAAGTTAACCACATTCAAACAAAGCTAATTTAAATCAAGTGAAATTCAAACACATTCAAACAAAGCTTTTTGAATCCAAAGAAAGTCAAATGAGTTCAAAAAGCTAATTGAATCAAGTGAAAGTCAAACAAATTCAAACATAGCTTTTTGAATCAAATGATTGTCAAATGCATTCAACGATACTAATTGAATCATATGAAAGTCAAACACATTCAAACAAATCTTTTTGAATCAAATGAAAGTCAAATGCATTCAAATCAAATTGAATCACTTAAAAGTCAACCACATTCAAACAAAGCTAATTAAATCCAATGGAAGGCAAACACATTCAAACAAAGCTATTTGAATCAAATGAAAGTCAAACACATTCAAACAATGCTATCTGAATCAAATGAAAGTCAAATGCATTGAAAAAGGATAATTAAATCAAACGAAAGTCAAACACATTCAGACAAAGCTAATTGCATCAAATGAAAGTCAAAAACATTCAAACAAAGCTAATTAAATCATATGAAAGTCAAATGCTTTCAAAAAAAGCTAATTGAATCAACTAAAAGTCCAAAGAATTCAAACAAAGCTTTTTGAATCAAATGATGTTAAATGCATTCAACGAGGCTAATTGAATCATATGACAGTCAAACAAAACTTTTTGAATCAAATGAAAGTCAAATGCATTCAACAGAGCAAATTTACTCAATTGAAAGTTAACCACATTCAAGCAAAGCTAATTGAATCAAATGAAAGTCAAACACATTTAAACAAGCTATTTGAACCAAATGAAAGTCAAACACATTCAAGAAATGCTATTTGAGTCAAATGAAAGTCAAACGCATTCAAAAAAGGTATTTAAATCAAGTGAAAGTCAAAAACATTCAAACAAAGCTATTTGAATAAGATTAAAGTCAAACACATTCAAACAAAGCTTTTTGAATTAAATGAAAGTCAAATGCATTAAACAAAGCTAATTGATTCAAATGAAAGTCAATCACATCAAACAAAGCTAATTTAATCAAATGAAAATCAAACACATTCAAACAAAGCTTTTTCAATCAAATGAAATTCAAATGCATTCAAAATAGCGATTTGAATCAAGTGAAAGTCAAACAAAGCTTTTTGAATCAAATGATTGTCAAATCCATTCAACAATGCTAATTGAATCATATGAAAGTCAAGCACATTCAAACAAATCTTTTTGAATCAACTGAAAGTCAAATGCAATTAAAAAAAGTAATTAAATCAAGTGAAAGTCAATTACATTTAAACAAAGCTTTTTAAATCAAATGAAAGTTAAATGCATTCAAAAAAGCTAATTGAATCAAGTGAAAGTCTAGGTAATTCAAACAAAGTTTTTTGAATCAAATGACTGTCAATTGCGTTCAACAATGCTAATTGAATCAAATGAAAGTCAACACATTCAAACAAAGCTTTTTGAATCAAATGAAAGTCATATGCATTCAACAAAGCTAATTGAATCAAATGAAAGTCAATGGCATTCTAACAAACCTAATTGAATCAAATTAAAGTCAACCACATTCAAACAAAGCTAATTGAATCAAATGAAAGTTAACCACATTCAAACAAAGCTAATTTAAATCAAGTGAAATTCAAACACATTCAAACAAAGCTTTTTGAATCCAAAGAAAGTCAAATGAGTTCAAAAAAGCTAATTGAATCAAGTGAAAGTCAAACAAATTCAAACATAGCTTTTTGAATCAAATGATTGTCAAATGCATTCAACGATACTAATTGAATCATATGAAAGTCAAACACATTCAAACAAATCTTTTTGAATCAAATGAAAGTCAAATGCATTCAACAAATCAAATTGAATCACTTAAAAGTCAACACATTCAAACAAAGCTAATTAAATCCAATGGAAGGCAAACACATTCAAACAAAGCTATTTGAATCAAATGAAAGTCAAACACATTCAAACAATGCTATCTGAATCAAATGAAAGTCAAATGCATTCAAAAAGGATAATTAAATCAAACGAAAGTCAAACACATTCAAACAAAGCTTTTGAATCAAAGAAAGTCAAAAAACATTCAAACAAAGCTAATTAAATCATATGAAAGTCAAATGCTTTCAAAAAAGCTAATTGAATCAACTAAAAGTCCAAAGAATTCAAACAAAGCTTTTTGAATCAAATGATTGTTAAATGCATTCAACGAGGCTAATTGAATCATATGACAGTCAAACAAAACTTTTTGAATCAAATGAAAGTCAAATGCATTCAACAGAGCAAATTGACTCAATTGAAAGTTAACCACATTCAAGCAAAGCTAATTGAATCAAATGAAAGTCAAACACATTTAAACAAAGCTATTTGAACCAAATGAAAGTCAAACACATTCAAGAAATGCTATTTGAATCAATGAAAGTCAAACGCATTCAAAAAAGTCAAAAACATTCAAACAAAGCTATTTGAATAAGATTAAAGTCAAACACATTCAAACAAAGCTTTTTGAATTAAATGAAAGTCAAATGCATTAAACAAAGCTAATTGATTCAAATGAAAGTCAATCACATTCAAACAAAGCTAATTTAATCAAATGAAAATCAAACACATTCAAACAAAGCTTTTTCAATCAAATGAAATTCAAATGCATTCAAAATAGCGATTTGAATCAAGTGAAAGTCAAACAAAGCTTTTTGAATCAAATGATTGTCAAATCCATTCAACGATGCTAATTGAATCATATGAAAGTCAAGCACATTCAAACAAATCTTTTTGAATCAACTGAAAGTCAAATGCAATTAAAAAAAAGTAATTAAATCAAGTGAAAGTCAATTACATTTAAACAAAGCTTTTTAAATCAAATGAAAGTTAAATGCATTCAAAAAAGCTAATTGAATCAAGTGAAAGTCTAGGTAATTCAAACAAGTTTTTTGAATCAAATGACTGTCAAATGCGTTCAACGATGCTAATTGAATCAAATGAAAGTCAAACACATTCAAACAAAGCTTTTTGAATCAAATGAAAGTCATATGCATTCAACAAAGCTAATTGAATCAATGAAAGTCAATGGCATTCTAACAAAACTAATTGAATAAAACGAAAGTCAATGGCATTCTAACAAACCTAATTGAATCAAATGAAAGTCAACCACATTCAAACAAAGCTAATTGAATCAAATGAAAGTTAACCACATTCAAACAAAGCTAATTTAAATCAAGTGAAATTCAAACACATTCAAACAAAGCTTTTTGAATCCAAAGAAAGTCAAATGAGTTCAAAAAAGCTAATTGAATCAAGTGAAAGTCAAACAAATTCAAACATAGCTTTTTGAATCAAATGATTGTCAAATGCATTCAACGATACTAATTGAATCATATGAAAGTCAAACACATTCAAACAAATCTTTTTGAATCAAATGAAAGTCAAATGCATTCAACAAATCAAATTGAATCACTTAAAAGTCAACCACATTCAAACAAAGCTAATTAAATCCAATGGAAGGCAAACACATTCAAACAAAGCTATTTGAATCAAATGAAAGTCAAACACATTCAAACAATGCTATCTGAATCAAATGAAAGTCAAATGCATTGAAAAAGGATAATTAAATCAAACGAAAGTCAAACACATTCAGACAAAGCTAATTGCATCAAATGAAAGTCAAAAAATTCAAACAAAGCTAATTAAATCATATGAAAGTCAAATGCTTTCAAAAAAGCTAATTGAATCAACTAAAAGTCCAAAGAATTCAAACAAAGCTTTTTGAATCAAATGATTGTTAAATGCTAATTGAATCATATGACAGTCAAACAAAACTTTTTGAATCAAATGAAAGTCAAATGCATTCAACAGAGCAAATTGACTCAATTGAAAGTTAACCACATTCAAGCAAAGCTAATTGAATCAAATGAAAGTCAAACACATTTAAACAAAGCTATTTGAACCAAATGAAAGTCAAACACATTCAAGAAATGCTATTTGAATCAAATGAAAGTCAAACGCATTCAAAAAGGTATTTAAATCAAGTGAAAGTCAAAAACATTCAAACAAAGCTATTTGAATAAATTAAAGTCAAACACATTCAAACAAAGCTTTTTGAATTAAATGAAAGTCAAATGCATTAAACAAAGCTAATTGATTCAAATGAAAGTCAATCACAATCAAACAAAGCTAATTTAATCAAATGAAAATCAAACACATTCAAACAAAGCTTTTTCAATCAAATGAAATTCAAATGCATTCAAAATAGCGATTTGAATCAAGTGAAAGTCAAACAAAGCTTTTTGAATCAAATGATTGTCAAATCCATTCAAATGCTAATTGAATCATATGAAAGTCAAGCACATTCAAACAAATCTTTTTGAATCAACTGAAAGTCAAATGCAATTAAAAAAAGTAATTAAATCAAGTGAAAGTCAATTACATTTAAACAAAGCTTTTTAAATCAAATGAAAGTTAAATGCATTCAAAAAAGCTAATTGAATCAAGTGAAAGTCTAGGTAATTCAAACAAAGTTTTTTGAATCAAATGACTGTCAATTGCGTTCAACAATGCTAATTGAATCAAATGAAAGTCAAACACATTCAAACAAAGCTTTTTGAATCAAATGAAAGTCATATGCATTCAACAAAGCTAATTGAATCAAATGAAAGTCAATGGCATTCTAACAAACCTAATTGAATCAAATTAAAAGTCAACCACATTCAAACAAAGCTAATTAAATCAAATGAAAGTTAACCACATTCAAACAAAGCTAATTTAAATCAAGTGAAATTCAAACACATTCAAACAAAGCTTTTTGAATCCAAAGAAAGTCAAATGAGTTCAAAAAAGCTAATTGAATCAAGTGAAAGTCAAACAAATTCAAACATAGCTTTTCGAATCAAATGATTGTCAAATGCATTCAACGATACTAATTGAATCATATGAAAGTCAAACACATTCAAACAAATCTTTTTGAATCAAATGAAAGTCAAATGCATTCAACAAATCAAATTGAATCACTTAAAAGTCAACACATTCAAACAAAGCTAATTAAATCCAATGGAAGGCAAACACATTCAAACAAAGCTATTTGAATCAAATGAAAGTCAAACACATTCAAACAATGCTATCTGAATCAAATGAAAGTCAAATGCATTGAAAAAGGATAATTAAATCAAACGAAAGTCAAACACATTCAAACAAAGCTTTTTGAATCAAAGAAAGTCAAAAACATTCAAACAAAGCTAATTAAATCATATGAAAGTCAAATGCTTTCAAAAAAGCTAATTGAATCAACTAAAAGTCCAAAGAATTCAAACAAAGCTTTTTGAATCAAATGATTGTTAAATGCATTCAACGAGGCTAATTGAATCATATGACAGTCAAACAAAACTTTTTGAATCAAATGAAAGTCAAATGCATTCAACAAGCAAATTGACTCAATTGAAAGTTAACCACATTCAAGCAAAGCTAATTGAATCAAATGAAAGTCAAACACATTTAAACAAAGCTATTTGAACCAAATGAAAGTCAAACACATTCAAGAAATGCTATTTGAATCAATGAAAGTCAAACGCATTCAAAAAAGGTATTTAAATCAAGTGAAAGTCAAAAACATTCAAACAAAGCTATTTGAATAAGATTAAAGTCAAACACATTCAAACAAAGCTTTTTGAATTAAATGAAAGTCAAATGCATTAAACAAAGCTAATTGATTCAAATGAAAGTCAATCACATTCAAACAAAGCTAATTTAATCAAATGAAAATCAAACACATTCAAACAAAGCTTTTTCAATCAAATGAAATTCAAATGCATTCAAAATAGCGATTTGAATCAAGTGAAAGTCAAACAAAGCTTTTTGAATCAAATGATTGTCAAATCCATTCAACGATGCTAATTGAATCATATGAAAGTCAAGCACATTCAAACAAATCTTTTTGAATCAACTGAAAGTCAAATGCAATTAAAAAAAAGTAATTAAATCAAGTGAAAGTCAATTACATTTAAACAAAGCTTTTTAAATCAAATGAAAGTTAAATGCATTCAAAAAAGCTAATTGAATCAAGTGAAAGTCTAGGTAATTCAAACAAAGTTTTTTGAATCAAATGAATGTCAAATGCGTTCAACGATGCTAATTGAATCAAATGAAAGTCAAACACATTCAAACAAAGCTTTTTGAATCAAATGAAAGTCATATGCATTCAACAAAGCTAATTGAATCAAATGAAAGTCAATGGCATTCTAACAAACTAATTGAATAAAACGAAAGTCAATGGCATTCTAACAAACCTAATTGAATCAAATGAAAGTCAACCACATTCAAACAAAGCTAATTGAATCAAATGAAAGTTAACCACATTCAAACAAAGCTAATTTAAATCAAGTGAAATTCAAACACATTCAAACAAAGCTTTTTGAATCCAAAGAAAGTCAAATGAGTTCAAAAAAGCTAATTGAATCAAGTGAAAGTCAAACAAATTCAAACATAGCTTTTTGAATCAAATGATTGTCAAATGCATTCAACGATACTAATTGAATCATATGAAAGTCAAACACATTCAAACAAATCTTTTTGAATCAAATGAAAGTCAAATGCATTCAACAAATCAAATTGAATCACTTAAAAGTCAACCACATTCAAACAAAGCTAATTAAATCCAATGGAAGGCAAACACATTCAAACAAAGCTATTTGAATCAAATGAAAGTCAAACACATTCAAACAATGCTATCTGAATCAAATGAAAGTCAAATGCATTGAAAAAGGATAATTAAATCAAACGAAAGTCAAACACATTCACAAAAGCTAATTGCATCAAATGAAAGTCAAAAACATTCAAACAAAGCTAATTAAATCATATGAAAGTCAAATGCTTTCAAAAAAAGCTAATTGAATCAACTAAAAGTCCAAAGAATTCAAACAAAGCTTTTTGAATCAAATGATTGTTAAATGCATTCAACGAGCTAATTGAATCATATGACAGTCAAACAAAACTTTTTGAATCAAATGAAAGTCAAATGCATTCAACAGAGCAAATTTACTCAATTGAAAGTTAACCACATTCAAGCAAAGCTAATTGAATCAAATGAAAGTCAAACACATTTAAACAAAGCTATTTGAACCAAATGAAAGTCAAACACATTCAAGAAATGCTATTTGAGTCAAATGAAAGTCAAACGCATTCAAAAAAGGTATTTAAATCAAGTGAAAGTCAAAAACATTCAAACAAAGCTATTTGAATAAGATTAAAGTCAAACACATTCAAACAAAGCTTTTTGAATTAAATGAAAGTCAAATGCATTAAACAAAGCTAATTGATTCAAATGAAAGTCAATCACAATCAAACAAAGCTAATTTAATCAAATGAAAATCAAACACATTCAAACAAAGCTTTTTCAATCAAATGAAATTCAAATGCATTCAAAATAGCGATTTGAATCAAGTGAAAGTCAAACAAAGCTTTTTGAATCAAATGATTGTCAAATCCATTCAACAATGCTAATTGAATCATATGAAAGTCAAGCACATTCAAACAAATCTTTTTGAATCAACTGAAAGTCAAATGCAATTCAAAAAAAGTAATTAAATCAAGTGAAAGTCAATTACATTTAAACAAAGCTTTTTAAATCAAATGAAAGTTAAATGCATTCAAAAAAGCTAATTGAATCAAGTGAAAGTCTAGGTAATTCAAACAAAGTTTTTTGAATCAAATGACTGTCAATTGCGTTCAACAATGCTAATTGAATCAAATGAAAGTCAAACACATTCAAACAAAGCTTTTTGAATCAAATGAAAGTCATATGCATTCAACAAAGCTAATTGAATCAAATGAAAGTCAATGGCATTCTAACAAACCTAATTGAATCAAATTAAAGTCAACCACATTCAAACAAAGCTAATTAAATCAAATGAAAGTTAACCACATTCAAACAAAGCTAATTTAAATCAAGTGAAATTCAAACACATTCAAACAAGCTTTTTGAATCCAAAGAAAGTCAAATGAGTTCAAAAAAGCTAATTGAATCAAGTGAAAGTCAAACAAATTCAAACATAGCTTTTCGAATCAAATGATTGTCAAATGCATTCAACGATACTAATTGAATCATATGAAAGTCAAACACATTCAAACAAATCTTTTTGAATCAAATGAAAGTCAAATGCATTCAACAAATCAAATTGAATCACTTAAAAGTCAACACATTCAAAAACAAAGCTAATTAAATCCAATGGAAGGCAAACACATTCAAACAAAGCTATTTGAATCAAATGAAAGTCAAACACATTCAAACAATGCTATCTGAATCAAATGAAAGTCAAATGCATTGAAAAAGGATAATTAAATCAAACGAAAGTCAAACACATTCAACAAAGCTAATTGCATCAAATGAAAGTCAAAAACATTCAAACAAAGCTAATTAAATCATATGAAAGTCAAATGCTTTCAAAAAAGCTAATTGAATCAACTAAAAGTCCAAAGAATTCAAACAAAGCTTTTTGAATCAAATGATTGTTAAATGCATTCAACGAGGCTAATTGAATCATATGACAGTCAAACAAAACTTTTTGAATCAAATGAAAGTCAAATGCATTCAACAGAGCAAATTGACTCAATTGAAAGTTAACCACATTCAAGCAAAGCTAATTGAATCAAATGAAAGTCAAACACATTTAAACAAAGCTATTTGAACCAAATGAAAGTCAAACACATTCAAGAAATGCTATTTGAATCAAATGAAAGTCAAACGCATTCAAAAAAGGTATTTAAATCAAGTGAAAGTCAAAAACATTCAAACAAAGCTATTTGAATAAGATTAAAGTCAAACACATTCAAACAAAGCTTTTTGAATTAAATGAAAGTCAAATGCATTAAACAAAGCTAATTGATTCAAATGAAAGTCAATCACATTCAAACAAAGCTAATTTAATCAAATGAAAATCAAACACATTCAAACAAAGCTTTTTCAATCAAATGAAATTCAAATGCATTCAAAATAGCGATTTGAATCAAGTGAAAGTCAAACAAAGCTTTTTGAATCAAATGATTGTCAAATCCATTCAACGATGCTAATTGAATCATATGAAAGTCAAGCACATTCAAACAAATCTTTTTGAATCAACTGAAAGTCAAATGCAATTAAAAAAAAAGTAATTAAATCAAGTGAAAGTCAATTACATTTAAACAAAGCTTTTTAAATCAAATGAAAGTTAAATGCATTCAAAAAAGCTAATTGAATCAGGTGAAAGTCTAGGTAATTCAAACAAGTTTTTTGAATCAAATGAATGTCAAATGCGTTCAACGATGCTAATTGAATCATATGAAAGTCAAACACATTCAAACAAAGCTTTTTGAATCAAATGAAAGTCATATGCATTCAACAAAGCTAATTGAATCGAATGAAAGTCAATGGCATTCTAACAAAACTAATTGAATAAAACGAAAGTCAATGGCATTCTAACAAACCTAATTGAATCAAATGAAAGTCAACCACATTCAAACAAAGCTAATTGAATCAAATGAAAGTTAACCACATTCAAACAAAGCTAATTTAAATCAAGTGAAATTCAAACACATTCAAACAAAGCTTTTTGAATCCAAAGAAAGTCAAATGAGTTCAAAAAAGCTAATTGAATCAAGTGAAAGTCAAACAAATTCAAACATAGCTTTTTGAATCAAATGATTGTCAAATGCATTCAACGATACTAATTGAATCATATGAAAGTCAAACACATTCAAACAAATCTTTTTGAATCAAATGAAAGTCAAATGCATTCAACAAATCAAATTGAATCACTTAAAAGTCAAACATTCAAACAAAGCTAATTAAATCCAATGGAAGGCAAACACATTCAAACAAAGCTATTTGAATCAAATGAAAGTCAAACACATTCAAACAATGCTATCTGAATCAAATGAAAGTCAAATGCATTGAAAAAGGATAATTAAATCAAACGAAAGTCAAACATTCAGACAAAGCTAATTGCATCAAATGAAAGTCAAAAACATTCAAACAAAGCTAATTAAATCATATGAAAGTCAAATGCTTTCAAAAAAGCTAATTGAATCAACTAAAAGTCCAAAGAATTCAAACAAAGCTTTTTGAATCAAATGATTGTTAAATGCATTCAACGAGGCTAATTGAATCATATGACAGTCAAACAAAACTTTTTGAATCAAATGAAAGTCAAATGCATTCAACAGAGCAAATTTACTCAATTGAAAGTTAACCACATTCAAGCAAAGCTAATTGAATCAAATGAAAGTCAAACACATTTAAACAAAGCTATTTGAACCAAATGAAAGTCAAACACATTCAAGAAATGCTATTTGAGTCAAATGAAAGTCAAACGCATTCAAAAAAGGTATTTAAATCAAGTGAAAGTCAAAAACATTCAAACAAAGCTATTTGAATAAGATTAAAGTCAAACACATTCAAACAAAGCTTTTTGAATTAAATGAAAGTCAAATGCATTAAACAAAGCTAATTGATTCAAATGAAAGTCAATCACAATCAAACAAAGCTAATTTAATCAAATGAAAATCAAACACATTCAAACAAAGCTTTTTCAATCAAATGAAATTCAAATGCATTCAAAATAGCGATTTGAATCAAGTGAAAGTCAAACAAAGCTTTTTGAATCAAATGATTGTCAAATCCATTCAACGCTAATTGAATCATATGAAAGTCAAGCACATTCAAACAAATCTTTTTGAATCAACTGAAAGTCAAATGCAATTCAAAAAAAGTAATTAAATCAAGTGAAAGTCAATTACATTTAAACAAAGCTTTTTAAATCAAATGAAAGTTAAATGCATTCAAAAAGCTAATTGAATCAAGTGAAAGTCTAGGTAATTCAAACAAAGTTTTTTGAATCAAATGACTGTCAATTGCGTTCAACAATGCTAATTGAATCAAATGAAAGTCAAACACATTCAAACAAAGCTTTTTGAATCAAATGAAAGTCATATGCATTCAACAAAGCTAATTGAATCAAATGAAAGTCAATGGCATTCTAACAAACCTAATTGAATCAAATTAAAGTCAACCACATTCAAACAAAGCTAATTAAATCAAATGAAAGTTAACCACATTCAAACAAAGCTAATTTAAATCAAGTGAAATTCAAACACATTCAAACAAGGCTTTTTGAATCCAAAGAAAGTCAAATGAGTTCAAAAAAGCTAATTGAATCAAGTGAAAGTCAAACAAATTCAAACATAGCTTTTCGAATCAAATGATTGTCAAATGCATTCAACGATACTAATTGAATCATATGAAAGTCAAACACATTCAAACAAATCTTTTTGAATCAAATGAAAGTCAAATGCATTCAACAAATCAAATTGAATCACTTAAAAGTCAAACACATTCAAACAAAGCTAATTAAATCCAATGGAAGGCAAACACATTCAAACAAAGCTATTTGAATCAAATGAAAGTCAAACACATTCAAACAATGCTATCTGAATCAAATGAAAGTCAAATGCATTGAAAAAGGATAATTAAATCAAACGAAAGTCAAACACATTCAAACAAAGCTTTTTTGAATCAAATGAAAGTCAAAAACATTCAAACAAAGCTAATTAAATCATATGAAAGTCAAATGCTTTCAAAAAAGCTAATTGAATCAACTAAAAGTCCAAAGAATTCAAACAAAGCTTTTTGAATCAAATGATTGTTAAATGCATTCAACGAGGCTAATTGAATCATATGACAGTCAAACAAAACTTTTTGAATCAAATGAAAGTCAAATGCATTCAACAGAGCAAATTGACTCAATTGAAAGTTAACCACATTCAAGCAAAGCTAATTGAATCAAATGAAAGTCAAACACATTTAAACAAAGCTATTTGAACCAAATGAAAGTCAAACACATTCAAGAAATGCTATTTGAATCAATGAAAGTCAAACGCATTCAAAAAAAGGTATTTAAATCAAGTGAAAGTCAAAAACATTCAAACAAAGCTATTTGAATAAGATTAAAGTCAAACACATTCAAACAAAGCTTTTTGAATTAAATGAAAGTCAAATGCATTAAACAAAGCTAATTGATTCAAATGAAAGTCAATCACATTCAAACAAAGCTAATTTAATCAAATGAAAATCAAACACATTCAAACAAAGCTTTTTCAATCAAATGAAATTCAAATGCATTCAAAATAGCGATTTGAATCAAGTGAAAGTCAAACAAAGCTTTTTGAATCAAATGATTGTCAAATCCATTCAACGATGCTAATTGAATCATATGAAAGTCAAGCACATTCAAACAAATCTTTTTGAATCAACTGAAAGTCAAATGCAATTAAAAAAAAGTAATTAAATCAAGTGAAAGTCAATTACATTTAAACAAAGCTTTTTAAATCAAATGAAAGTTAAATGCATTCAAAAAAGCTAATTGAATCAAGTGAAAGTCTAGGTAATTCAAACAAAGTTTTTTGAATCAAATGAATGTCAAATGCGTTCAACGATGCTAATTGAATCAATGAAAGTCAAACACATTCAAACAAAGCTTTTTGAATCAAATGAAAGTCATATGCATTCAACAAAGCTAATTGAATCGAATGAAAGTCAATGGCATTCTAACAAAACTAATTGAATAAAACGAAAGTCAATGGCATTCTAACAAACCTAATTGAATCAAATGAAAGTCAACCACATTCAAACAAAGCTAATTGAATCAAATGAAAGTTAACCACATTCAAACAAAGCTAATTTAAATCAAGTGAAATTCAAACACATTCAAACAAAGCTTTTTGAATCCAAAGAAAGTCAAATGAGTTCAAAAAAGCTAATTGAATCAAGTGAAAGTCAAACAAATTCAAACATAGCTTTTTGAATCAAATGATTGTCAAATGCATTCAACGATACTAATTGAATCATATGAAAGTCAAACACATTCAAACAAATCTTTTTGAATCAAATGAAAGTCAAATGCATTCAACAATCAAATTGAATCACTTAAAAGTCAACCACATTCAAACAAAGCTAATTTAAATCCAATGGAAGGCAAACACATTCAAACAAAGCTATTTGAATCAAATGAAAGTCAAACACATTCAAACAATGCTATCTGAATCAAATGAAAGTCAAATGCATTGAAAAAGGAAATTAAATCAAACGAAAGTCAAACACATTCAGACAAAGCTAATTGCATCAAATGAAAGTCAAAACATTCAAACAAAGCTAATTAAATCATATGAAAGTCAAATGCTTTCAAAAAAGCTAATTGAATCAACTAAAAGTCCAAAGAATTCAAACAAAGCTTTTTGAATCAAATGATTGTTAAATGCATTCAACGAGCTAATTGAATCATATGACAGTCAAACAAAACTTTTTGAATCAAATGAAAGTCAAATGCATTCAACAGAGCAAATTTACTCAATTGAAAGTTAACCACATTCAAGCAAAGCTAATTGAATCAAATGAAAGTCAAACACATTTAAACAAAGCTATTTGAACCAAATGAAAGTCAAACACATTCAAGAAATGCTATTTGAGTCAAATGAAAGTCAAACGCATTCAAAAAAGGTATTTAAATCAAGTGAAAGTCAAAAACATTCAAACAAAGCTATTTGAATAAGATTAAAGTCAAACACATTCAAACAAAGCTTTTTGAATTAAATGAAAGTCAAATGCATTAAACAAAGCTAATTGATTCAAATGAAAGTCAATCACAATCAAACAAAGCTAATTTAATCAAATGAAAATCAAACACATTCAAACAAAGCTTTTTCAATCAAATGAAATTCAAATGCATTCAAAATAGCGATTTGAATCAAGTGAAAGTCAAACAAAGCTTTTTGAATCAAATGATTGTCAAATCCATTCAACAATGCTAATTGAATCATATGAAAGTCAAGCACATTCAAACAAATCTTTTTGAATCAACTGAAAGTCAAATGCAATTCAAAAAAAGTAATTAAATCAAGTGAAAGTCAATTACATTTAAACAAAGCTTTTTAAATCAAATGAAAGTTAAATGCATTCAAAAAAGCTAATTGAATCAAGTGAAAGTCTAGGTAATTCAAACAAAGTTTTTTGAATCAAATGACTGTCAATTGCGTTCAACAATGCTAATTGAATCAAATGAAAGTCAAACACATTCAAACAAAGCTTTTTGAATCAAATGAAAGTCATATGCATTCAACAAAGCTAATTGAATCAAATGAAAGTCAATGGCATTCTAACAAACCTAATTGAATCAAATTAAAGTCAACCACATTCAAACAAAGCTAATTAAATCAAATGAAAGTTAACCACATTCAAACAAAGCTAATTTAAATCAAGTGAAATTCAAAACATTCAAACAAATTTTTTGAATCAAATGAAAGTCAAATGCATTCAACAAATCAAATTGAATCAAAAAGTCAAACACATTCAAACAAAGCTAATTAAATCCAATGGAAGGCAAACACATTCAAACAAAGCTATTTGAATCAAATGAAAGTCAAACACATTCAAAAATGCTATCTGAATCAAATGAAAGTCAAATGCATTGAAAAAGGATAATTAAATCAAACGAAAGTCAAACACATTCAAACAAAGCTTTTTGAATCAAAGAAAGTCAAAAACATTCAAACAAAGCTAATTAAATCATATGAAAGTCAAATGCTTTCAAAAAAGCTAATTGAATCAACTAAAAGTCCAAAGAATTCAAACAAAGCTTTTTGAATCAAATGATTGTTAAATGCATTCAACGAGGCTAATTGAATCATATGACAGTCAAACAAAACTTTTTGAATCAAATGAAAGTCAAATGCATTCAACAGAGCAAATTGACTCAATTGAAAGTTAACCACATTCAAGCAAAGCTAATTGAATCAAATGAAAGTCAAACACATTTAAACAAAGCTATTTGAACCAAATGAAAGTCAAACACATTCAAGAAATGCTATTTGAATCAAATGAAAGTCAAACGCATTCAAAAAAGGTATTTAAATCAAGTGAAAGTCAAAAACATTCAAACAAAGCTATTTGAATAAGATTAAAGTCAAACACATTCAAACAAAGCTTTTTGAATTAAATGAAAGTCAAATGCATTAAACAAAGCTAATTGATTCAAATGAAAGTCAATCACATTCAAACAAAGCTAATTTAATCAAATGAAAATCAAACACATTCAAACAAAGCTTTTTCAATCAAATGAATTCAAATGCATTCAAAATAGCGATTTGAATCAAGTGAAAGTCAAACAAAGCTTTTTGAATCAAATGATTGTCAAATCCATTCAACGATGCTAATTGAATCATATGAAAGTCAAGCACATTCAAACAAATCTTTTTGAATCAACTGAAAGTCAAATGCAATTAAAAAAAGTAATTAAATCAAGTGAAAGTCAATTACATTTAAACAAAGCTTTTTAAATCAAATGAAAGTTAAATGCATTCAAAAAAGCTAATTGAATCAGGTGAAAGTCTAGGTAATTCAAACAAGTTTTTTGAATCAAATGAATGTCAAATGCGTTCAACGATGCTAATTGAATCATATGAAAGTCAAACACATTCAAACAAAGCTTTTTGAATCAAATGAAAGTCATATGCATTCAACAAAGCTAATTGAATCAAATGAAAGTCAATGGCATTCAACAAAGCAAATTGAATCAAACGAAAGTCAATGGCATTCTAACGAACCTAATTGAATCAAACGAAAGTCAACTGAGTTCAAAAAAAGTCAAATGAGTTCAAAAAAGCTAAAATCAAGTGAAAGTCAAACAAATTCAAACATAGCTTTTTGAATCAAATGATTGTCAAATGCATTCAACGATACAATTGAATCATATGAAAGTCAAACACATTCAAACAAATCTTTTTGAATCAAATGAAAGTCAAATGCATTCAACAGATCAAATTGAATCAATTAAAAGCCAACCACATTCAAACAAGCTAATTAAATCCAAAGGAAGGCAAACACATTCAAACAAAGCTATTTGAATCAAATGAAAGTCAAACACATTCAAACAATGCTATCTGAATCAAATGAAAGTCAAATGCATTCAAAAAAGATAATTAAATCTAACGAAAGTCAAACACATTCAGACAAAACTAATTGCATCAAATGAAAGTAAAAAAAACATTCAAACAAAGCCAATTAAATCATATGAAAGTCAAATGCTTTCAAAAACGCTAATTGAATCAAGTAAAAGTCCAAACAAATTCAAACAAAGCTTTTTGAATCAAATGATTGTCAAATGCATTCAACGAGGCTAATTGAATCATATGACAGTGAAACAAAACTTTTTGAATCAAATGAAAGTCAAATGCATTCAACAAAGCAAATTGACTCAATTGAAAGTTAACCACATTCAAGTAAAGCTAATTGAATCAAATGAAAGTCAAACACATTTAAACAAAGCTATTTGAACCAAATGAAAGTCAAACACATTCAAGAAATGCTATTTGAATCAAATGAAAGTCAAACGCATTCAAAAAAGGTATTTAAATCAAGTGAAAGTCAAAATCATTCAAACAAAGCTATTTGAATCAAATTAAAGTCAAACACATTCAAACAAAGCTTTTTGAATTAAATGAAAGTCAAATGCATTAAACAAAGCTAATTGATTCAAATGAAAGTCAATCACATTCAAACAAAGCTAATTTAATCAAATGAAATTCAAACACATTCAAACAAAGCTTTTTCAATCAAATGAAATTCAAATGCATTCAAAATAGCGATTTGAATCAAGTGAAAGTCAAACAAAGCTTTTTGAATCAAATGATTGTCAAATCCGTTCAACGATGCTAATTGAATCGTATGAAAGTCAAGCACATTCAAACAAATCTTTTTGAATCAACTGAAAGTCAAATGCAATTAAAAAAAGTAATTAAATCAAGTGAAAGTCAATTACATTTAAACAAAGCTTTTTAAATCAAATGAAAGTTAAATGCATTCAAAAAAGCTAATTGAATCAAGTGAAAGTCTAGGTAATTCAAACAAAGCTTTTGAATCAAATGACTGTCAAATGTGTTCAACGATGCTAATTGAATCAAATGAAAGTCAAACACATTCAAACAAAGCTTTTTGAATCAAATGAAAGTCATATGCATTCAACAAAGCTAATTGAATCAAATGAAAGTCAATGGCATTCAAACAAAGCAAATTGAATCAAACGAAGTCAATGGCATTCTAACGAACCTAATTGAATCAAACGAAAGTCAAC
Source organism: Chenopodium quinoa (assembly GCF_001683475.1). Classification (NCBI taxonomy): domain Eukaryota; kingdom Viridiplantae; phylum Streptophyta; class Magnoliopsida; order Caryophyllales; family Amaranthaceae; genus Chenopodium; species Chenopodium quinoa. The sequence continues at coordinate 15,107 of NW_018742544.1, read as the reverse complement.
TGAGTTCAAAAAAAGTCAAATGAGTTCAAAAAAGCTTATTGAATCAAGTGAAAGTCAAACAAATTCAAACATAGCTTTTTGAATCAAATGATTGTCAAATGCATTCAACGATACTAATTGAATCATATGAAAGTCAAACACATTCAAACAAATCTTTTTGAATCAAATGAAAGTCAAATGCATTCAACAGATCAAATTGAATCAATTAAAAGCCAACCACATTCAAACAAAGCTAATTAAATCCAAAGGAAGGCAAAACATTCAAACAAAGCTATTTGAATCAAATGAAAGTCAAACACATTCAAACAATGCTATCTGAATCAAATGAAAGTCAAATGCATTCAAAAAGATAATTAAATCTAACGAAAGTCAAACACATTCAGACAAAGCTAATTGCATCAAATGAAAGTAAAAACATTCAAACAAAGACAATTAAATCATATGAAAGTCAAATGCTTTCAAAAAAGCTAATTGAATCAAGTAAAAGTCCAAAGAATTCAAACAAAGCTTTTTGAATCAAATGATTGTCAAATGCATTTAACGAGGCTAATTGAATATGACAGTGAAACAAAACTTTTTGAATCAAATCAAAGTCAAATGCATTCAACAAAGCAAATTAACTCAATTGAAAGTTAACCACATTCAAGCAAAGCTAATTGAATCAAATGAAAGTCAAACACATTTAAACAAAGCTATTTGAACCAAATGAAAGTCAAACACATTCAAGAAATGCTATTTGAATCAAATGAAAGTCAAACGCATTCAAAAAAGGTATTTAAATCAAGTGAAAGTAAAAAACATTCAAACAAAGCTATTTGAATCAAATTAAAGTCAAACACATTCAAACAAAGCTTTTTGAATTAAATGAAAGTCAAATGCATTAAACAAAGCTAATTGATTCAAATGAAAGTCAATCACATTCAAACAAAGCTAATTTAATCAAATGAAAATCAAACACATTCAAACAAAGCTTTTTCAATCAAATGAAATTCAAATGCATTCAAAATAGCGATTTGAATCAAGTGAAAGTCAAACAAAGCTTTTGAATCAAATGATTGTCAAATCCGTTCAACGATGCTAATTGAATCGTATGAAAGTCAAGCACATTCAAACAAATCTTTTTGAATCAACTGAAAGTCAAATGCAATTAAAAAAAGTAATTAAATCAAGTGAAAGTCAATTACATTTAAACAAAGCTTTTTAAATCAAATGAAAGTTAAATGCATTCAAAAAGCTAATTGAATCAAGTGAAAGTCTAGGTAATTCAAACAAAGCTTTTGAATCAAATGACTGTCAAATGTGTTCAACGATGCTAATTGAATCAAATGAAAGTCAAACACATTCAAACAAAGCTTTTTGAATCAAATGAAAGTCATGCATTCACAAAGCTAATTGAATCAAATGAAAGTCAATGGCATTCAACAAAGCAAATTGAATCAAACGAAAGTCAATGGCATTCTAACGAACCTAATTGAATCAAACGAAAGTCAACTGATTCAAAAAGTCAAATGAGTTCAAAAAAGCTTATTGAATCAAGTGAAAGTCAAACAAATTCAAACATAGCTTTTTGAATCAAATGATTGTCAAATGCATTCAACGATACTAATTGAATCATATGAAAGTCAAACACATTCAAACAAATCTTTTTGAATCAAATGAAAGTCAAATGCATTCAACAGATCAAATTGAATCAATTAAAAGCCAACCACATTCAAACAAAGCTAATTAAATCCAAAGGAAGGCAAACACATTCAAACAAAGCTATTTGAATCAAATGAAAGTCAAACACATTCAAACAATGCTATCTGAATCAAATGAAAGTCAAATGCATTCAAAAAAGATAATTAAATCAACGAAAGTCAAACACATTCAGACAAAGCTAATTGCATCAAATGAAAGTAAAAAACATTCAAACAAAGACAATTAAATCATATGAAAGTCAAATGCTTTCAAAAAAGCTAATTGAATCAAGTAAAAGTCCAAAGAATTCAAACAAAGCTTTTTGAATCAAATGATTGTCAAATGCATTTAACGAGGCTAATTGAATATATGACAGTAAACAAAACTTTTTGAATCAAATCAAAGTCAAATGCATTCAACAAAGCAAATTAACTCAATTGAAAGTTAACCACATTCAAGCAAAGCTAATTGAATCAAATGAAAGTCAAACACATTTAAACAAAGCTATTTGAACCAAATGAAAGTCAAACACATTCAAGAAATGCTATTTGAATCAAATGAAAGTCAAACGCATTCAAAAAAGGTATTTAAATCAAGTGAAAGTAAAAAACATTCAAACAAAGCTATTTGAATCAAATTAAAGTCAAACACATTCAAACAAAGCTTTTTGAATTAAATGAAAGTCAAATGCATTAAACAAAGCTAATTGATTCAAATGAAAGTCAATCACATTCAAACAAAGCTAATTTAATCAAATGAAAATCAAACACATTCAAACAAAGCTTTTTCAATCAAATGAAATTCAAATGCATTCAAAATAGCGATTTGAATCAAGTGAAAGTCAAACAAAGCTTTTTGAATCAAATGATTGTCAAATCCGTTCAACGATGCTAATTGAATCATATGAAAGTCAAGCACATTCAAACAAATCTTTTTGAATCAACTGAAAGTCAAATGCAATTAAAAAAAAGTAATTAAATCAAGTGAAAGTCAATTACATTTAAACAAAGCTTTTTAAATCAAATGAAAGTTAAATGCATTCAAAAAAGCTAATTGAATCAAGTGAAAGTCTAGTAATTCAAACAAAGCTTTTTGAATAAATGACCGTCAAATGCGTTCAACGATGCTAATTGAATCAAATAAAAGTCAAACACATTCAAACAAAGCTTTTTGAATCAAATGAAAGTAATATGCATTCAACAAAGCTAATTGAATCAAAGAAAGTCAATGGCAACAAAGCTAATTGAATCAAATGAAAGTCAATGGCATTCTAAGAATCAAACAATTTCTAAGAATCAAATGAAAGTCAATTCAAAAAGCTAATTGAATCAAATGAAAGTTAACCACATTCAAACAAAGCTAATCGAATCAAATGAAAGTCAAACACATTCAACTATTTGAATCAAACGAAGTCAAAACAAACTAATTAAATCAAACGAAAGTCAAATTCTAACAAACCTAATTAAATCAAATGAAAGTCAACACATTCAAACAAAGCTATCGAATCAAAATGAAAGTTAACCACATTCAAACAAAGCTAATTTAAAATCAAGTGAAATTCAAACACATTCAAACAAAGCTTTTTTGAATCAAAGAAAGTCAAATGAGTTCAAAAAAGCTAATTGAATCAAGTGAAAGTCAAACAAATTCAACATAGCTTTTGAATCAAATGATTGTCAAATGCATTCAACAGATCAAATTGAATAAATTAAAAGCCAACCATATTCAAACAAAGCTAATTAAGTCCAATGGAAGGCAAACACATTCAAACAAAGCTATTTGAATCAAATGAAAGTCAAACACATTCAAACAATGCTATCTGAATCAAATGAAAGTCAAATACATTCAAAAAAGATAATTAAATCAAACGAAAGTCAAAACCATTCAGACAAAGCTAATTGCATCAAATTAAAGTAAAAAACATTCAAACAAAGCTAATTAAATCATATGAAAGTCAAATGCTTTCAAAAAAGCTAATTGAATCAAGTAAAAGTCCAAAGAATTCAAACAAAGCTTTTTCAATCAAATGATTGTCAAATGCATTCAACGAGGCTAATTGAATCATATGACAGTCAAACAAAACTTTTGAATCAAATGAAAGTCAAATGCATTCAACAAAGCAAATTGACTCAATTGAAAGTTAACCACATTCAAGCAAAGCTAATTGAATCAAATGAAAGTCAAACACATTTAAACAAAGCTATTTGAACCAAATGAAAGTCAAACACATTCAAGAAATGCTATTTGAATCAAATGAAAGTCAAACGCATTCAAAAAAGGTATTTAAATCAAGTGAAAGTAAAAAACATTCAAACAAAGCTATTTGAATCAAATAAAAGTCAAACACATTCAAACAAAGCTTTTTGAATTAAATGAAAGTCAAATGCATTAAACAAAGCTAATTGATTCAAATGAAAGTCAATCACATTCAAACAAAGCTAATTTAATCAAATGAAAATCAAACACATTCAAACAAAGCTTTTTCAATCAAATGAAATTCAAATGCATTCAAAATAGCGATTTGAATCAAGTGAAAGTCAAACAAAGCTTTTTGAATCAAATGATTGTCAAATCCGTTCAACGATGCTAATTGAATCATATGAAAGTCAAGCACATTCAAACAAATCTTTTTGAATCAACTGAAAGTCAAATGCAATTTAAAAAAGTAATTAAATCAAGTGAAAGTCAATTACATTTAAACAAAGCTTTTTAAATCAAATGAAAGTTAAATGCATTCAAAAAAGCTAATTGAATCAAGTGAAAGTCTAGGTAATTCAAACAAAGCTTTTTGAATCAAATGACTGTCAAATGTGTTCAACGATGCTAATTGAATCAAATGAAAGTCAAACACATTCAAACAAAGCTTTTTTGAATCAAATGAAAGTCATATGCATTCAACAAAGCTAATTGAATCAAATGAAAGTCAATGGCATTGTAACAAACCTAATTGAATCAAACGAAAGTCAATGGCATTCTAACAAACCTAATTAAATCAAGTGAAAGTCAACCACATTCAAACAAAGCTAATTCAATCAAATGAAAGTTAACCACATTCAAACAAAGCTAATTTAAATCAAGTGAAATTCAAACACATTCAAACAAAGCTTTTTGAATCCAAAGAAAGTCAAATGAGTTCAAAAAAGCTAATTGAATCAAGTGAAAGTCAAACAAATTCAAACATAGCTTTTTCAATCAAATGATTGTCAAATGCATTCAACGATACTAAATTGAATCATTGAAAGTCAAACACATTCAAACAAATCTTTTTGAATCAAATGAAAGTCAAATGCATTCAACAGATCAAATTGAATCAAATAAAACCAACCACATTCAAACAAAGCTAATTAAATCCAATGGAAGGCAAACACATTCAAACAAAGCTATTTGAATCAAATGAAGTCAAACACATTCAAACAATGCTATCTGAATCAAATGAAAGTCAAATGCATTCAAAAAAGATAATTAAATCAAACGAAAGTCAAACACATTCAGACAAAGCTAATTGCATCAAATGAAAGTCAAAAACATTCAAACAAAGCTAATTGAATCATATGAAAGTCAAATGCTTTCAAAAAGCTAATTGAATCAAGTAAAAGTCCAAAGAATTCAAACAAAGCTTTTTGAATCAAATGATTGTCAAATGCATTCAACGAGGCTAATTGATCATATGACAGTCAAACAAAACTTTTTGAATCAAATGAAAGTCAAATGCATTCAACAAAGCAAATTGACTCAATTGAAAGTTAACCACATTCAAGCAAAGCTAATTGAATCAAATGAAAGTCAAACACATTTAAACAAAGCTATTTGAACCAAATGAAAGTCAAACACATTCAAGAAATGCTATTTGAATCAAATGAAAGTCAAACGCATTCAAAAAAGGTATTTAAATCAAGTGAAAGTCAAAATCATTCAAACAAAGCTATTTGAATCAAATAAAGTCAAACACATTCAAACAAAGCTTTTTGAATTAAGTGAAAGTCAAATGCATTAAACAAAGCTAATTGATTCAAATGAAAGTCAATCACATTCAAACAAAGCTAATTTAATCAAATGAAAATCAAACACATTCAAACAAAGCTTTTCAATCAAATGAAATTCAAATGCATTCAAAATAGCGATTTGAATCAAGTGAAAGTCAAACAAAGCTTTTGAATCAAATGATTGTCAAATCCGTTCAACGATGCTAATTGAATCATATGAAAGTCAAGCACATTCAAACAAATCTTTTTGAATCAACTGAAAGTCAAATGCAATTAAAAAAAAGTAATTAAATCAAGTGAAAGTCAATTACATTTAAACAAAGCTTTTTAAATCAAATGAAAGTTAAATGCATTCAAAAAAGCTAATTGAATGAAGTGAAAGTCTAGGTAATTCAAACAAAGCTTTTTGAATCAAATGACTGTCAAATGTGTTCAACGATGCTAATTGAATCAAATGAAAGTCAAACACATTCAAACAAAGGTTTTTGAATCAAATGAAAGTCATATGCATTCAACAAAGCTAATTGACTCAAATGAAAGTCAATGGCATTGTAACAAACCTAATTGAATCAAACGAAAGTCAATGGCATTCTAACAAACCTAATTAAATCAAATGAAAGTCAACCACATTCAAACAAAGCTAATCAAATCAAATGAAAGTTAACCACATTCAAACAAAGCTAATTTAAATCAAGTGAAATTCAAACACATTCAAACAAAGCTTTTTGAATCCAAAGAAAGTCAAATGAGTTCAAAAAAGCTAATTGAATCAAGTGAAAGTCAAACAAATTCAAACATAGCTTTTTAAATTAAATGATTGTCAAATGCATTCAACGATACTAATTGAATCATATGAAAGTCAAACACATTCAAGCAAATCTTTTTGAATCAAATGAAAGTCAAATGCATTCAACAGATCAAATTGAATCAAATAAAAGCCAACCACATTCAAACAAAGCTAATTAAATCCAATGGAAGGCAAACACATTCAAACAAAGCTATTTGAATCAAATGAAAGTCAAACACATTCAAACAATGCTATCTGAATCAAATGAAAGTCAAATGCATTCAAAAAAGATAATTAAATCAAACGAAAGTCAAACACATTCAGACAAAGCTAATTGCATCAAATGAAAGTCAAAAAACATTCAAACAAAGCTAATTAAATCATATGAAAGAAAAATGCTTTCAAAAAAGCTAATTGAATCAAGTAAAAGTCCAAAGAATTCAAACAAAGCCTTTTGAAAAAATGATTGTCAAATGCATTCAACGAGGCTAATTGAATCATATGACAGTCAAACAAAACTTTTTGAATCAAATGAAAGTCAAATGCATTCAACAAAGCAAATTGACTCAATTGAAAGTTAACCACATTCAAGCAAAGCTAATTGAATCAAATGAAAGTCAAACACATTTAACAAAGCTATTTGATTCAAATGAAAGTCAAACACATTCAAGAAATGCTATTTGAATCAAATGAAAGTCAAACGCATTCAAAAAAGGTATTTAAATCAAGTGAAAGTAAAAAAACATTCAAACAAAGCTATTTAAATCAGATTAAAGTCAAACACATTCAAACAAAGCTTTTTGAATTAAATGAAAGTCAAATGCATTAAACAAAGCTAATTGATTCAAATGAAAGTCAATCACATTCAAACAAAGCTAATTTAATCAAATGAAAATCAAACACATTCAAACAAAGCTTTTTCAATCAAATGAAATTCAAATGCATTCAAAATAGCGATTTGAATCAAGTGAAAGTCAAACAAAGCTTTTTGAATCAAATGATTGTCAAATCCGTTCAACGATGCTAATTGAATCATATGAAAGTCAAGCACATTCAAACAAATCTTTTTGAATCAACTGAAAGTCAAATGCAATTAAAAAAAAGTAATTAAATCAAGTGAAAGTCAATTATATTTAAACAAAGCTTTTTAAATCAAATGAAAGTTAAATGCATTCAATAAAGCTAATTGAATCAAGTGAAAGTCTAGGTAATTTCAAACAAAGCTTTTTGAATCAAATGACTGTCAAATGTGTTCAACGATGCTAATTGAATCAAATGAAAGTCAAACACATTCAAACAAAGCTTTTTGAATCAAATGAAAGTCATATGCATTCAACAAAGCTAATTGAATCAAAATGAAAGTCAATGGCATTGTAACAAACCTAATTGAATCAAACGAAAGTCAATGGCATTCTAACAAACCTAATTAAATCAAGTGAAAGTCAACCACATTCAAACAAAGCTAATCAAATCAAATGAAAGTTAACCACATTCAAACAAAGCTAATTTAAATCAAGTGAAATTCAAACACATTCAAACAAAGCTTTTTGAAACCAAAGAAAGTCAAATGAGTTCAAAAAGCTAATTGAATCAAGTGAAAGTCAAACAAATTCAAACATAGCTTTTTGAATCAAATGATTGTCAAATGCATTCAACGATACTAATTGAATCATATGAAAGTCAAACACATTCAAACAAATCTTTTTGAATCAAATGAAAGTAAAATGCATTCAACAGATCAAATTGAATCAATTAAAAAGCCAACCACATTCAAACAAAGCTAATTAAATCCAATGGAAGGCAAACACATTCAAACAAAGCGATTTGAATCAAATGAAAGTTAAACACATTCAAACAATGCTATCTGAATCAAATGAAAGTCAAATGCATTCAAAAAAGATAATTTAATCAAACGAAAGTCAAACACATTCAGACAAAGCTAATTGCAATCAAATGAAAGTCAAAAACATTCAAACAAAGCTTTTTGAATTAAATGAAAGTCAAATGCATTCAACAAAGCAAATTGACTCAATTGAAAGTTAACCACGTTTCAAGCAAAGCTAATTGAATCAAATGAAAGTCAAACACATTTAAACAAAGCTATTTGAACCAAATGAAAGTCAAACACATTCAAGAAATTGCTATTTGAATCAAATGAAAGTCAAACGCATTCAAAAAAAGTATTTAAATCAAGTGAAAGTCAAAATTCATTCATGTTTAGGGTGAAAATACCCTAAGACACGTGGCCCAATAAAGGCTTGACACGTGGTCAATCTTTAAACGGTCTGCAAAGGCCCAATCCCTTTGCAGACACGTTGTCCCTTATACCCTAATTGAGGTACAGTTCTCCCTTACTATAAATAGTAAGGGTAGACCTCATTTATGAACAACATTAATTGCAACCACAAAAAAAAAAAACAAACAAAGCCCAAACCTACTGAAACGCTCTCGAACCGAGAAGCTTTTACTGTTCTATATTCCACTTCGAAAAGATACTAACTTAATCTTCGGAGGCGGAAACTCCACCCCCATCCGGAGTCTCCGTTACTTGTGCAGGTACAGGCGTACGAAGGAAGTCTGCTAGGTGCAGGTACAGGCGTAAGAAGGAAGTCTGCTAGGAAATTGTAACTCTCCGAAGGACATAAAAGACCCCCAAACATCTGGCGCCGTCTTTGGGGAGAGTACTTTCTAGATGACATCTGAGCCTATACTACCTGGTAAAGGCAATCTGCCTACTGGGGAGGTTGAGGTCCATTCGGACCAAGATACAGCCGATAACTATGACTTGGAAGCCTACACTGCTGCGGATGGCTCTTTGAGGACCAAGAACACCCGTTCCAAAGATAAGAGAGAACGGGAAGGGAACCAGACGGCTCCTAGCAAGCCAACTACGGGGGCCGCTTGGGTTAACCTCTACCGCTGGAGACTCCCAGTCTCCAGAAATGAGCTCATGAATATGATGATGAGCTTCAAAGGAGAGATCAAAGGCCTTCTGGACTACACAGCCGGCCCCCGTAAGGTCTGGCGGAAGAAAGGCGTCACGGTAAAAAGACAGCCAAAACAGTAAAGGGTAGAGCATCTACCCCACATCCGAAGTCAGACATGCCAGCTAGGCTCTTTGATTTCTCAAAGATGCACACTCCTATAGATGGAGTCGGAAAGCCCGTCCGGCACATTCAGCCGGATGGAACCAAGAAAGTCTATTCTGATGCCCGGACGCTCATCCAAGATAAAAAGACTCAGCGATCCGAGTCGGCATCAACATCGACCTTTCGAGACAGCTTCAATGCCACCTCAGGAAGGCACTCGAGAACAAACATGACAGCCGGACGGGCGAGGTTTCCGCTCGATCCGGCCCCCATATGATCCAACCGGCAGTGCATGGAACACCGTATACGCCCTTTGGATCCCCTATGCACAGGCAGGTATTTTCGGGGGCAGCATCAGTCGCCCGTCCAGCCTATGGACTGGCAGCTCCGGCTGCTCAACCTTGGGGAACAGCCAACGGCGTTCTCCAGAGAAATCACCGAGATGACCCAGCCGTCTAAAATAAAAAACGTGTTGGTAGGCGCCTACGACGGTACCACCAATCCGGAAGATCACCTTATGGCAATACACCAACCTGATGTATTTGCAGGTTTGGATGATGCCGCATGGTGCCGGTGATTCCCGGCTACGTTGAAAGGGATTGCTCAACGTTGGTTTGGTAACCTCCCAGCCGGATGCATCAATAATTTCAGGACCTTGGCCTACTGGTTTACGTCCAACTTTTCTATGAACATCCCTGCCAAGAAAACAAGCCTTGATCTAGGGGCAATACAACAGGGAGACAAAGAGGGGCTCCGGTCATATGTCAGGCGGTTTAACCTGATGAGGATCCAAATCCATGGATTGTTTTGATGACGTTGCCTATACTGATTTCTTCAAGGCTTAAAAGATGGATCAACTTTTAAGTTTGACTTGGTTAGGAAGAGGGTCTCCACTCTTCACGAGGCACTCATGAAGGCGGAGGCCTACATTCAGGCAGTGGAATTGTGTGCTGTTAAACTTCCAACGGATTACAAAAGATCCGATAAAAAAGAGAATCGGCCTACCCAGTCGGCCAAAAAGGAAGACAAGAGAAAGGGGGTATGGGCGGCAGACTCATCCGGACAACCTTTCCAGAAAAGGAAGAGGTCGGATCCGTATGTGCCAAAGTACGAGTTCAACAAGGACTGTGCCTCCATTCTCAATGAAGTAAAGGACCGGTTGAATCTTGAAAAACCGTCTCCTATGAAGAGTCCTCTAAGCGCCCGGGATAAGAGCAAATATTGTCTTTTTCACGAGGAAATTGGCCACGACACTGAGGGTTGCTTTAGCTCAGGCGGCTCTTCGACCGGCTCGCTGATGAGGGGGCTCTCAAATCTTATCTTTCCAAGTCAAGGGGTACACCTAAACAAGCAAGAGTTGGCCAGTCGATTTGCGGGAACCATCCTGACCATAGCCGGTGGATTTGCGGGAGGTGGGCCTACCATCCGGGCACAAAAGACAACATTCGGAAACTGGTCAACTCAGTGGATGAGGGCCAGTCGTCTGAATATTCATTTCCGGAAGTTAACATCTCCGAGAGAGATAGGGCGAGGTCAGGCGGCCTCATGATGACCCCATAGTCATCGAGTGCAAAAATCGCCAATCAAAGAGTTGGCCGGATCTGATTGATACCGGGAGCTCATCCGACCTCATCAGCTACCGGTGCTTGGAGAAACTCAAGTATAAGCCCAGTAGCATGCTTCCGGCCTCATACCCTCTTGTAGGTTTTGGGGGAGGAGTAGTACATCCGGTGGGCATGATTGATCTACCCATCCGGTTCGGAGAGAAGGGTAAGGGCCGGCATATGGTTGTCAAGTTTCTTGTTGTAGAAGAGCTGACTGCCTACAATCTGATTATTGGCCGTCCAACCCTTAACCTCTCAAAGGCAGTCATCATCCATCTCTAATGTTGATAAAGTTTGAAAGGGATGATGGCACAGTCGGTTCCTTGAGTGGGGACCAAAAGATGGCGAGAGAGTGTTACCTCTCGGACATCAAACCAACGCTTGCACAAGCGGTCAAGAGAAAGAAATTGTTGAACTTGACGACTGTGATCAAAGCTTACCGGCTACAAAGCCAGCCGGTAAAAAGAGGAAGGCGGACCAACTGGCGCCTGTGAAGGAGAACAATAGCAATCACTGTCCGGGGAGAGGACAAACGTCCTTCGCCCTCAGCCGGCAGGAGAAATAATTGATGTTGTCCTTGAAGACAGTCGGCCAGACAGAACCGTCAAGGTTGGAACGACTGCGTTGAAAGTTTGGGATCAGGTTTGCTCCTTTTGCTGAAGGAGTTCAAAGATGTGTTTGCCTTTGAAGTAGAAGAGATGCCGGGTGGTAAGTCCGGATCTTGCTGTACATAGACTCGCTGTGGATCCTAAGAAGAAGCCGGTTCAGGCAAAAGAAACGGAACCATGGCGAGGAAAGGTCCCAGGCGGCAGCAACCGAGGTCAAGAAACTCTTGAATGCTGGATTCATCCGGCAATGTTACTACCCGGATTGGGTAGCCAATGTCGTCCTTGTGAAAAAGCCGAATGGAACCTGGCGGATGTGTGTAGATTACACGGACCTCAACAGGGCTTGTCCAAAGGATAGCTACCCGCTTCCAAAGATAGATCATTTGGTAGACTCTACAGCCGGCCATGCCCTGATGAGTTTCATGGACGCCTATTCCGGCTTCCATCAGATACCCTTGTGGAAGAAAGACCAAGAGAAGACGGCTTTCGTCACAGATCAAGGGCTATATTGCTACAAGGTGATGCCGTTTTGGGTTGAAGAATGCGCCTGCTACTTTCCAGCGAATGATGAACTCGGTCTTTTATGATCAGATTGGAAGGAACGTGGAGGTGTACATTGATGACATGATTGTCAAATCAAAGCTGCAGGCGAATCATCTAGCCGACCTCCGAGAAACTCTCACCACCCTCAGACGGCATAAAGTCATGTTAAATCCTAAAAAATGCGTCTTTGGAGTTGAGTCCGGGAAGTTTCTTGGATTTTTGATTGATCAGAGGGGCATAGAAGCCAATCCGGACAAAAGTACAGGCGGTGATTGACATGCAGTCGCCACGTACCGTCAGGGAGGCTCAAAAGCTTACCGGTTGCCTGGCGGCACTGGGGAGATTCCTCAGCCGGTCAGGTGACAAGTGCCTGTATTTCTTTCAAGCAATCAAAAAGAGGTCAAGGTTTGAATGGGGTGAAGAGGCTGAGGCGGCATTTCAACGGCTGAAGCAAACACCTGCATTCATTGCCAAGATTGGTGAGTCCCTTACCCTAGGAGGCTCTCTACATGTACTTGGCCGTCTCGGATCACTCCTTGAGCGCCGTCCTCCTTGCTGAGAGAGACGGTAATCAGCTCCCGGTATACTTTATAAGCCATGTACTCCGGAATGCTGAACTTCGTTATCCCATGATCGAAAAATTCGGTCTGGCTTTGTTCAAAGCAGTCAAGCGGCTGAAACCGTATTTTTTAGCACATCCGGTGACCGTTTACACTGATCAGCCGCTCAAAAGGCCTATGACCACTTTAGAGCCATCCGGAAAAAATGAAATTCCTAATGGGCCACCGTAACCACCTAAACGGTTTTACATCCATCCTATATATAATTGTACCAGACGGGGCAAGGTTAGGTCAGTCACTGACCCCCCATCCGGCTTCCATGAAACGACTGCCTGTCTACCGTTGGGGTAAACAGGTAGCCATTTCAGGGGCATATTGTGGTATCTCTTCTTCATCCGGCATATATAGAACGGCTGAAATACTTGTAAAAATGCATATAAAAAAAAAATTGCAAATAATAGATAGAAAACCCGACTGTGTCGGTTAATAGATTAATTGAAATGTAGCCGGACCCCTGGCCGGGAAAGATACATCGAAAATACACGGCACGCAGGCCGGTAAAAAAAAGAAAGAAAATATCAATCTTGCTGTTGCTCTTGTTGCTGAGGCTGCTCCAACCCTTGAGCTTGCCCAACCTGAGTTTCAGCCGTCTGCTCCTGCAGCTGCTCCGGCTGGTTTCCCATTGGCACCCCATCCGGCTCTGACCCTAACCCCTTCTCAGCCCACTCGTCGAAAGGAGGAGGGCAGGAGTGCCGAGTACTCGAGCTTCATAAACTTCAGAAGCATACAAGTAACGGAGGTTGAAATAGTCAAAGTCAGAGTCCGGATGGATGAGGTCCCAAGCCAGCTTCATGCGCTCCTCGCAGTCGGCTTCATTCTCTGTAATCAGGCGGCTGAGTTCCTCGTTCAGCTCCTTTTTGTGGGCGCCTGAATATTAGTGAGTTGGACAGTCAGCTCGCTGTTCTTCTGGCGGAGGTTGGCATTTTCCTTGTCAGCTCCTTCTAGAGCTCTGAGATCAGCCTGGAGGTCCTTGACCTTGAGCTCAAGTTCATCAACTTTCTTCTTGGCCTCATCCCCAGCCAGCACAGCCTCTTTCAGTAATTCCTCATATTGCAACTCTCTCTCTTTAGTTGCCAAATCATATTTAATACTGTGAAATTGACTAACGTCAATTAGGTCAAGGGCACGCTTCTGAGCGTCTCTTACCTCCTCTTGCTTTTTACGCAAGGGGACTCGGAGCCCGTCCACTCTCAGCATCACCTATGGTACCAACCGGAAAAGGAGTTAGAACTAATGATGATAATTACTACTCATCCGGCAAAAGCAGAGCTTGAGACAAGCATAGGGCATTCGGGTTATTTACCTCAGCAAGAAGAGAGTTGATGCGATCAGGTTAACCTGGTGTACAGCCGGCACCGCCTCCTTTTCAGAACGGGTCAGAGTCTTGACCATTCTCTTGGCGTATTGGTTGTAGTCGGGCCGGCTGGTAGAGTCATCTGCAAAGGAAGGGTTATCTGTCAGATACTGGGCATAGGCGCCGCCTATATTCATGCGGCTGCCAGAGGAGCCCCCAGACTGGCTTGCTTGAGTTTTGACTCTCATATGCCCAAGCGGCCAGGGGGGGTCAAAGGCAGAGGTTTTACCTTGTACAGGCTGTGGGGTGCCATCCCCCCAGCCGCATCTGAGCCAGATCCCATCCGGGTCTGGCCCGCCGAAGCACTCGGCGTTAGCTGCAGGCTCTTCCCTGCAGTGGTTGGCCTGGCAGGGTCAGACGTCCTCTTTGCGGGACTAGCTGCCAAAGGTGGACCCGACAGCTTGGAGCTTTTGAAGCCGGCTGGGGTATCACACCAGCCGGTCTTTTTGTGCATGCTTGGTAGTGATTTTGGCATGCCTTGGGTTCCACCCTGAAAATAGTCAAAACAAAGCAATCAGTTAGAAACAAAGGCAGATCATATGTCATCCGGTAAGAAATGGAAGAGGTTTTACTCCATTCTTGGCGGCCAGTGCCGCCTTCTTCTCTTGATTTGCTTCTTTCTCAGCTCAATAGCTGAGAAGGCAGGTGTCTTTTCAGGAGGCACCATTCTTTTAGCTTTACCTGCAAAAAAGGGAAATTCGAGTTAGAGCGTGTACGCATAATCAGGCGTCAGAATACCGGATGGGTTAATGAACCTACTCTTTTTAAACATTGAACTTAGATTGCAAAGGGACAAGAAGGACTCGTCCCTGAACCATTCCGGGAGGGGTACCCAGAAC
>NW_018742543.1:0-34750 GCF_001683475.1 Chenopodium quinoa | reverse complement strand
CTGACTTTCATTTGATTCAAAAAAGCTTTGTTTGAATGTGTTTGACTTTAACTTGATTCAATCAGCTTTGTCGAATGCATTTGACTTTGATTTGATTCAATTAGCTTTTTTGAATGTGTTTGACATTCATTTGATTCAATTAGCTTTGTAGAAAGCATTTGACTTTCATTTGATTCAATTAGCTTTGTTGAATTTGACTTTCATATGATTCATAACGTTTTGTTTGATTGTGTTTGACTTTTATTTGATTTAATTAGCTTTGTACAATGCATTTGACTTTCATTTGATTGAAATAACATCTTTGAATGCATTTGACTCTAATTTGATTCAAAAAGCTTTGTTTAATTATGTTTGTCTTTCATTTGATACAATTAGCTTTGTACAAATTAGTTTGCAAGATTTCATTTGATTTAATTAACTTTGTTTGGTGTTTGACTTTCATTTGATTCAAAAAGCTTTGTTTTGAATATGTTTGACTTTCATTAGATTCAATTAGCTTTGTTTGTGTTTAACTTTCTTTTCATTCAATTAGCTTTGTAGAAATCATTTGACTTTCATGTGATTCAATCAGCTTTGTTAAATGCATTTGACTTTTATTTGATTCAAAAAGCTTTGTTTGAATGTGTTTGACATTCATTTGATTCAATTAGCTTTGTAGAATGCATTTGACTTTCATTTGATTCAATTAGCTTTGTTGAATGTATTTGACTTTCATATGATTCAAAAAGTTTTGTTTGATTGTGTTTGACCTTCATTTGTTTCAATTAGCTTTGTACAATCCATTTGACTTTCATTTGATTGAAATAGCATCTTTGAATGCGTTTGACTTTAATTTGATTCAAAAAGCTTTGTTTAATTGTGTTTGACTTTCATTTGAATCAATTAGCTTTGTACAATGCATTAGACTTTCATTTGATTCAATTAACTTTGTTGAACGTGTTTGACTTTCATTTGATTCAAAAAGCTTTGTTTAATTGTGTTTGACTTTCATTTGATACAATTACCTTTGTACAATGCATTAGACTTTCATTTGATTCAATTAGCTTTATTTGAATGTGTTTGACTTTCATTTGATTCAATTAGCTTTGTAGAATGCATATGACTTTCATTTGATTCAATTAACTTTGTTGAATGTGTTTGACTTTCATTTGATTCAAAAAGCTTTGTTTGAATGTGTTTGACTTTCATTAGATTCAATTAGCTTTGTTTGATTTGTGTTTAACTTTCTTTTCATTCAATTAGCTTTGTAGAATGCATTGGACTTTCATGTGATTCAATTAGCTTTGTTGAATGCATTTGACCTTTATTTGATTCAAAAAGCTTTGTTTGAATGTGTTTGACTATTATTTGATTCAATTATCTCTGTAGACTGCATTTGACTTTCATTTGATTCAATTAGCTTTGTTGAAAGCATTTGACTTTCATATGATTCAAAAACCTTTGTTTAATTGTGTTTGACTAGCATTTAATTCAATTAGCTTGTTTGATTGTGTTTAACTTTCATTTGATTCAATTAGCTTTGTAGAATGCATTTGACTTTCACTTGATTCAATTAGCTTTGTTTAAAGCATTTGACTTTGTTTTTATTCAAAAAGCTTTGTTTGAAGGTGTTTGACTTTCATTTGATTCAATTAGCTTTTTAGAATGCATTTGACTTTCATTTGATTTAATTAGTTTTGTTGAATGCATTTGACTTTCATTATGATTCAAAAAGTTTTGTTTGAATGTGTTTGACTTTCATTTGATTCAATTAGTTTTGTAGAATGCATTTGACTTTCATTTAATTCAATTCGCTTTGTTAAATGCATTTGACTTTCATATGATTCAAAAAGCTTTGTTTGAATGTGTCTGACTTTCTTTTGATTCAAAAAGCTTTGTTTGAATGTGTTTGACTTTAACTTGATTCAATCAGCTTTGTCGAATGCATTTGACTTTCATTTGATTCAATTAGCTTTTTTGAATGTGTTTGACATTCATTTGATTCAATTAGCTTTGTAGAAAGCATTTGACTTTCATTTGATTCAATTAGCTTTGTAGAATGCATTTGACTTTCATTTGATTCAATTAGCTTTGTTTAAAGCATTTGACTTTGTTTTTATTCAAAAAGCTTTGTTTGAAGGTATTTGACTTTCATTTGATTCAATTAGCTTTTTAGAATGCATTTGACTTTCATTTGATTTAATTAGTTTTGTTGAATGCATTTGACTTTCATTTGATTTAAAAAGCTTTGTTTAATTGTGTTTAACTTTCATTTGATTCAATCAGCTTTGTAGAATGCATTTGACTTTCATTTGATTCAATTCGCTTTGTTAAATGCATTTGACTTTCATATGATTCAAAAAGCTTGGTTGAATGTGTTTGACTTTCATTTGATTAAAATTAGCTTTGTAGAATGCATTTGACTTTCATTTAATTCTATTAGCTTTGTTGAATGTATTTGACTTTCATATCATTCGAAAAACTTTGGTTGAATGTGTTTGAATTCATTTGATTCAATTCGCCTTGTAGATTGCATTTGACTTTCATTTGATTCAATTAGCTTTGTTGAATGCATTTGACTTTTATTTGATTCAAAAAGCTTTGTTTGAATGTGTTTGATTATTATTTGATTCAATTATCTTTGTAGAATGCATTTGACTTTCATTTGATTCAATTAGCTTTGTTGAAAGCATTTGACTTTCATATGATTCAAAAAGCTTTGTTTAATTGTGTTTGACTAGCATTTAATTCAATTAGCATTGTTTGATTGTGTTTAACTTTCATTTGATTCAATTAGCTTTGTAGAATGCATTTGACTTTCATTTGATTAAATTAGCTTTGTTTAAAGCATTTGACTTTGATTTTATTCAAAAATCTTTGTTTGAAGGTGTTTGACTTTCATTTGATTCAATTAGCTTTTTAGAATGCATTTGACTTTCATTTGATTCAATTAGTTTTGTTGAAGGCATTTGACTTTCATTTGATTTAAAAAGCTTTGTTTGAATGTGTTTAACTTTCATTTGATTCAATTAGCTTTGTTTAAATGTGTTTGACTTTCATTTGATTCAAAAAGCTTTGTTTGAATGTGTTTTGACTTCCATTAGAATCAATTAGCTTTGTTTGATTGTGTTTAACTTTCTTTTCATTCAATTAGCTTTGTAGAATGCATTTGACTTTCATGTGATTCAATTAGCTTTGTTGAATGCATTTGACTTTTATTTGATTAAAAAAGCTTTGTTTTGAATGTGTTTTGACTATTATTTGATTCAATTATCTTTGTAGACTGCATTTGACTTTCATTTGATTCAATTAGCTTTGTTGAAAGCATTTGACTTTCATATGATTCAAAAAGCTTTGTTTAATTGTGTTTGACTAGCATTTAATTCAATTAGCTTTGTTTGATTGTGTTTAACTTTCATTTGATTCAATTAGCTTTGTAGAATGCATTTGACTTTCATTTGATTAAATTAGCTTTGTTTAAAGCATTTTACTTTGTTTTTATTTTAAAAGCTTTGTTTGAAGGTGTTTGACTTTCATTTGATTCAATTAGCTTTTTAGAATGCATTTGACTTTCATATGATTTAATTAGTTTTGTTGAATGCATTTGACTTTCATTTGATTTAAAAAAGCTTTGTTTGATTGTGTTTAACTTTCATTTGATTCAATCAGCTTTGTAGAATGCATTTGACTTTCATTTGATTCAATTCGCTTTGTTTAAATGCATTTGACTTTCATATGATTCAAAAAGCTTTGTTTGAATGTGTCTGACTTTATTTTGATTCAAAAAGCTTTGTTTGAATGTGTTTGACTTTAACTTGATTCAATCAGCTTTGTCGAATGCATTTGACTTTCATTTGATTCAATTAGCTTTTTTGAATGTGTTTGACATTCATTTGATTCAATTAGCTTTGTAGAAAGCATTTGACTTTCATTTGATTCAATTAGCTTTGTAGAATGCATTTGACTTTCATTTGATTCAATTAGCTTTGTTTAAAGCATTTGACTTTGTTTTTTATTCAAAAAGCTTTGTTTGAAGGTGTTTGACTTTCATTTTGATTCAATTAGCTTTTTAGAATGCATTTGACTTTCATTTGATTCAATTAGCTTTGTTTAAAGCATTTTACTTTGTTTTTATTCAAAAAGCTTTGTTTGAAGGTGTTTGACTTTCATTTGATTCAATTAGCTTTTTAGAATGCATTTGACTTTCATTTGATTTAATTAGTTTTGTTGAATGCATTTGACTTTCATTTGATTTTAAAAAGCTTTGTTTGATTGTGTTTAACTTTCATTTGATTCAATCAAGCTTTGTAGAATGCATTTGACTTTCATTTGATTCAATTCGCTTTGTTAAATGCATTTGACTTTCATATGATTCAAAAAGCTTGGTTTGAATGTGTTTGACTTTCATTTGATTTAATTAGCTTTGTAGAATGCATTTGACTTTCATTTAATTCTATTAGCTTTGTTGAATGTATTTGACTTTCATATCATTCGAAAAACTTTGGTTGAATGTGTTTGAATTCATTTGATTCAATTAGCCTTGTAGATTGCATTTCACTTTCATTTGATTCAATAGCTTTGTTGAATGCATTTGACTTTTATTTGATTCAAAAAGCTTTGTTTGAATGTGTTTGATTATTATTTGATTCAATTATCTTTGTAGAATGCATTTGACTTTCATTTGACTCAATTAGCTTTGTTGAAAGCATTTGACTTTCATATGATTCAAAAAGCTTTGTTTAATTGTGTTTGACTAGCATTTAATTCAATTAGCATTGTTTTGATTGTGTTTAACTTTCATTTGATTCAATTAGCTTTGTAGAATGCATTTGACTTTCATTTGATTCAATTAGCTTTGTTTAAAGCATTTGTCTTTGATTTTATTCAAAAAGCTTTGTTTGAAGGTGTTTGACTTTATTTTGATTCAATTAGCTTTTTAGAATGCATTTTACTTTCATTTGATTTAATTAGTTTTGTTGAATGCATTTGACTTTCATTTGATTTAAAAAGCTTTGTTTAATTGTGTTTAACTTTCATTTGATTCAATCAGCTTTGTAGAATGCATTTGACTTTCATTTGATTCAATTCGCTTTGTTAAATGCATTTGACTTACATATGATTCAAAAAGCTTTGTTTGAATGTGTCTGACTTTCATATGATTCAAAAAGCTTTGTTTGAATGTGTTTGACTTTAACTTGATTCAATCAGCTTTGTCGAATGCATTTGACTTTCATTTGATTCAATTAGCTTTTTTGAATGTGTTTGACATTCATTTGATTCAATAGCTTTGTTTTAAATGTGTTTGAATTTCATTTGATTCAAAAAGCTTTGTTTGAATGTGTTTGACTTTCATTAGATTTAATTAGCTTTGTTTGATTGTGTTTCACTTTCTTTTCATTCAATTAGCTTTGTAGAATGCATTTGACTGTCATGTGATTCAATTAGCTTTGTTGAATGCATTTGACTTTTATTTGATTCAAAAAGCTTTGTTTGAATGTGTTTAACTATTATTTGATTCCATTATCTTTGTAGAATGCATTTGACTTTCATTTGATTCAATTAGCTTTGTTGAAAGCATTTGACTTTCATATGATTCAAAAAGCTTTGTTTAATTGTGTTTGACTAGCATTTAATTCAATTAGCATTGTTTGATTGTGTATAACTTTCATTTGATTCAATTAGCTTTGTAGAATGCATTTGACATTCATTTGATTAAATTAGCTTTGTTTTAAAGCATTTGACTTTGATTTTTATTCAAAAAGCTTTGTTTGAAGGTGTTTTACTTTCATTTGATTCAATTAGCTTTTTAGAATGCATTTGACTTTCATTTGATTTAATTAGTTTTGTTGAATGCATTTGACTTTCATTTGATTCAAAAAGCTTTGTTTGAATGTGTTTAACTTTCATTTGATTCAATTAGCTTTGTTTAAATGTGCTTGACTTTCATTTGATTCTAAAAGCTTTGTTTGAATGTGTTTGACTTTCATTAGATTCAATTAGCTTTGTTTGATTGTGTTTGACTTTCTTTCATTCAATTAGCTTTGTAGAAATGCATTTGACTTTCATGTGATTCAATTAGCTTTGTTAAATGCATTTGACTTTTATTTGATTCAAAAAGCTTTGTTTGAATGTGTTTGACTATTATTTGATTCAATTATCTTTGTAGACTGCATTTGACTTTCATTTGATTCAATTAGCTTTGTTAAAAGCATTTGACTTTCATATTATTCAAAAAGCTTTGTTTAATTGTGTTTGACTAGCATTTAATTCAATTAGCTTTGTTTGATTGTGTTTAACTTTCATTTGATTCAATTAGCTTTGTAGAATGCATTTGACTTTCATTTGATTCAATTCGCTTTGTTAAATGCATTTGACTTTCATATGATTCAAAAAGCTTTAGTTGAATGTGTCTGACTTTCTTTTGATTCAAAAAGCTTTGTTTGAATGTGTTTCACTTTAACTTGATTCAATCAGCTTTGTCGAATGCATTTGACTTTCATTTGATTCAATTTGCTTTTTTGAATGTGTTTGACATTCATTTGATTCAATTAGCTTTGTAGAAAGCATTTGACTTTCATTTGATTCAATTAGCTTTGTTGAATGCATTTGACTTTTATTTGATTCAAAAAGCTTTGTTTGAATGTGTTTGATTATTATTTTGATTCAATTATCTTTGTAGAATGCATTTGACTTTCATTTGATTCAATTAGCTTTGTTGAAAGCATTTGACTTTCATATGTTTCAAAAAAGCTTTGTTTAATTGTGTTTTGACTAGCATTTAATTCAATTAGCATTGTTTGATTGTGTATAACTTTCATTTGATTCAATTAAGCTTTGTAGAATGCATTTGACATTCATTTGATTAAATATTAGCTTTGTTTAAAGCATTTGTCTTTGATTTCATTCAAAAAGCTTTGTTTGAAGGTGTTTGACTTTCATTTGATTCAATTAGCTTTTTAGAATGCATTTGATTTTCAATTTGATTTAATTAGTTTTGTTGAATGCATTTGAATTTCATTTGATTCAAAAAGCTTTGTTTGAATGTGTTTAACTTTCATTTGATTCAATTAGCTTTGTTTAAATGTGTTTGACTTTCATTTGATTCAAAAAGCTTTGTTTGAATGTGTTTGACTTTCATTAGATTTAATTAGCTTTGTTTGATTGTGTTTAACTTTCTTTTCATTCAATTAGCTTTGGTAGAATGCATTTGACTGTCATGTGATTCAATTAGCTTTGTTGAATGCATTTGACTTTTATTTGATTCAAAAAAGCTTTGTTTGAATGTGTTTAACTATTATTTGATTCAATTATCTTTGTAGAATGCATTTGACTTTCATTTGATTCAATTAGCTTTTTAGAATGCATTTGACTTTCATGTGATTCAATTAGATTTGTTGAATGCATTTGACTTTTATTTGATTCAAAAAGCTTTGTTTGAATGTGTTTGATTATTATTTGATTCAATTATCTTTGTAGAATGCATTTGACTTTCATTTGATTCAATTAGCTTTGTTGAAAGCATTTGACTTTCATATGTTTCAAAAAGCATTGTTTAATTGTGTTTGACTAGCATTTAATTCAATTAGCATTGTTTGATTGTGTATAACTTTCATTTGATTCAATTAGCTTTGTAGAATGCATTTGACATTCATTTGATTAAATTAGCTTTGTTTAAAGCATTTGTCTTTGATTTTATTGAAAAAAGCTTTGTTTGAAGGTGTTTGACTTTCATTTGATTCAATTAGCTTTTTAGAATGCATTTGACTTTCATTTGATTTAATTAGTTTTGTTGAATGCATTTGAATTTCATTTGATTCAAAAAGCTTTGTTTGAATGTGTTTAACTTTCATTTGATTCAATTAGCTTTGTTTAAATGTGTTTGAATTTCATTTGATTCAAAAAGCTTTGTTTGAATGTGTTTGACTTTCATTAGATTTAATTAGCTTTGTTTGATTGTGTTTAAACTTTCTTTTCATTCAATTAGCTTTGTAGAATGCATTTGACTGTCATGTGATTCAATTAGCTTTGTTGAATGCATTTGACTTTTATTTGATTCAAAAAGCTTTGTTTGAATGTGTTTAACTATTATTTGATTCAATTATCTTTGTAGAATGCATTTGACTTTCATTTGATTCAATTAGCTTTGTTGAAAGCATTTGACTTTCATATGATTCAAAAAGCTTTGTTTAATTGTGTTTGACTAGCATTTAATTCAATTAGCATTGTTTGATTGTGTATAATTTTTCATTTGATTCAATTAGCTTTGTAGAATGCATTTGACTTTCATTTGATTCAATTAGCTTTGTTTAAAGCATTTGTCTTTGATTTTATTCAAAAAGCTTTGTTTGAAGGTGTTTGACTTTATTTTGATTCAATTAGCTTTTTAGAATGCATTTGACTTTCATTTGATTTAATTAGTTTTGTTGAATGCATTTGACTTTCATTTGATTCAAAAAGCTTTGTTTGAATGTGTTTTAACTTTCATTTGATTCAATTAGCTTTGTTTAAATGTGTTTGACTTTCATTTGATTCAAAAAAGCTTTGTTTGAATGTGTTTGACTTTCATTAGATTCAATTAGCTTTGTTTGATTGTGTTTAACTTTCTTTTCATTCAATTAGCTTTGTAGAATGCATTGGACTTTCATGTGATTCAATTAGCTTTGTTGAATGCATTTGACTTTTATTTGATTCAAAAAGCTTTGTTTGAATGTGTTTGACTATTATTTGATTCAATTATCTTTGTAGAATGCATTTGACTTTCATTTGATTCAATTAGCTTTGTTGAAAGCATTTGACTTTCATATGATTCAAAAAGCTTTGTTTAATTCTGTTTGACTAGCATTTACTTCAATTAGCATTGTTTGATTGTGTTTAACTTTCAT
This sequence comes from Chenopodium quinoa, assembly GCF_001683475.1. Lineage (NCBI taxonomy): Eukaryota > Viridiplantae > Streptophyta > Magnoliopsida > Caryophyllales > Amaranthaceae > Chenopodium > Chenopodium quinoa. The sequence goes on along the minus strand of NW_018742543.1, from coordinate 25,889 downwards.
TTGATTCAATTAGCTTTGTAGAATGCATTTGACTTTCATTTGATTCAATTAGCTTTGTTTAAAGCATTTGTCTTTGATTTTATTCAAAAAGCTTTGTTTGAAGGTGTTTGACTTTATTTTGATTCAGTTAGCATTTTTAGAATGCATTTGACTTTCATTTGATTTAATTTAGTTTTGTTGAATGCATTTGACTTTCATTTGATTCAAAAAGCTTTGTTTGAATGTGTTTAACTTTCATTTGATTCAATTAGCTTTGTTTAAATGTGTTTGAATTTCATTTGATTCAAAAAGCTTTGTTTGAATGTGTTTGACTTTCATTAGATTTAATTAGCTTTGTTTGATTGTGTTTAACTTTCTTTTCATTCAATTAGCTTTGTAGAATGCATTTGACTGTCATGTGATTCAATTAGCTTTGTTGAATGCATTTGACTTTTATTTGATTCAAAAAGCTTTGTTTGAATGTGTTTAACTATTATTTGATTCAATTATCTTTGTAGAATGCATTTGACTTTCATTTGATTCAATTAGCTTTGTTGAAAGCATTTGACTTTCATATGTTTCAAAAAGCTTTGTTTAATTTGTGTTTGACTAGCATTTAATTCAATTAGCATTGTTTGATTGTGTATAACTTTCATTTGATTCAATTAGCTTTGTAGAATGCATTTGACATTCATTTGATTAAATATTAGCTTTGTTTAAAGCATTTGTCTTTGATTTTATTCAAAAAGCTTTGTTTGAAGGTGTTTGACTTTCATTTGATTCAATTAGCTTTTTAGAATGCATTTGACTTTCATTTGATTTAATTAGTTTTGTTGAATGCATTTGAATTTCATTTGATTCAAAAAGCTTTGTTTGAATGTGTTTAACTTTCATTTGATTCAATTAGCTTTGTTTAAATGTGTTTGACTTTCATTTGATTCAAAAAGCTTTGTTTGAATGTGTTTGACTTTCATTAGGTTTAATTAGCTTTGTTTGATTGTGTTTAACTTTCTTTTCATTCAATTAGCTTTGTAGAATGCATTTGACTGTCATGTGATTCAATTAGCTTTGTTGAATGCATTTGACTTTTATTTGATTCAAAAAGCTTTGTTTGAATGTGTTTAACTATTATTTGATTCAATTATCTTTGTAGAATGCATTTGACTTTCATTTGATTCAATTAGCTTTTTAGAATGCATTTGACTTTCATTTGATTTAATTAGTTTTTGTTGAATGCATTTGAATTTCATTTGATTCAAAAAGCTTTGTTTGAATGTGTTTAACTTTCATTTGATTCAATTAGCTTTGTTTAAATGTGTTTGACTTTCATTTGATTCAAAAAGCTTTGTTTGAATGTGTTTGACTTTCATTAGATTTAATTAGCTTTGTTTGATTGTGTTTAACTTTCTTTCATTCAATTAGCTTTGTAGAATGCATTTGACTGTCATGTGATTCAATTAGCTTTGTTGAATGCATTTGACTTTTATTTGATTCAAAAAAGCTTTGTTTGAATGTGTTTAACTATTATTTGATTCAATTATCTTTGTAGAATGCATTTGACTTTCATTTGATTCAATTAGCTTTTTAGAATGCATTTGACTTTCATGTGATTCAATTAGATTTGTTGAATGCATTTGACTTTTATTTGATTCAAAAAGCTTTGTTTGAATGTGTTTGATTATTATTTGATTCAATTATCTTTGTAGAATGCATTTGACTTTCATTTGATTCAATTAGCTTTGTTGAAAGCATTTGACTTTCATATGTTTCAAAAAGCTTTGTTTAATTGTGTTTTGACTAGCATTTAATTTCAATTAGCATTGTTTGATTGTGTATAACTTTCATTTGATTCAATTAGCTTTGTAGAATGCATTTGACATTCATTTGATTAAATTACCTTGTTTAAAGCATTTGTCTTTGATTTTATTCAAAAAGCTTTGTTTGAAGGTGTTTGACTTTCATTTGATTCAATTAGCTTTTTAGAATGCATTTGACTTTCATTTGATTTAATTAGTTTTGTTGAATGCATTTGAATTTCATTTGATTCAAAAAGCTTTGTTTGAATGTGTTTTAACTTTCATTTGATTCAATTAGCTTTGTTTAAATGTGTTTGAATTTCATTTGATTCAAAAAGCTTTGTTTGAATGTGTTTGACTTTCATTAGATTTAATTAGCTTTGTTTGATTGTGTTTAACTTTCTTTTCATTCAATTAGCTTTGTAGAATGCATTTGACTGTCATGTGATTCAATTAGCTTTGTTGAATGCATTTGACTTTTATTTGATTCAAAAAGCTTTGTTTGAATGTGTTTAACTATTATTTAATTCAATTATCTTTGTAGAATGCATTTGACTTTCATTTGATTCAATTAGCTTTGTTGAAAACATTTGACTTTCATATGATTCAAAAAGCTTTGTTTAATTGTGTTTGACTAGCATTTAATTCAATTAGCATTGTTTGATTGTGTATAATTTTCATTTGATTCAATTAGCTTTGTAGAATGCATTTGACTTTCATTTGATTCAATTAGCTTTGTTTAAAGCATTTGTCTTTGATTTTATTCAAAAAGCTTTGTTTGAAGGTGTTTGACTTTATTTTGATTCAATTAGCTTTTTTAGAATGCATTTGACTTTCATTTGATTTAATTAGTTTTGTTGAATGCATTTGACTTTCATTTGATTCAAAAGCTTTGTTTGAATGTGTTTAACTTTCATTTGATTCAATTAGCTTTGTTTAAATGTGTTTGACTTTCATTTGATTCAAAAAGCTTTGTTTGAATGTGTTTGACTTTCATTAGATTCAATTAGCTTTGTTTGATTGTGTTTAACTTTCTTTTCATTCAATTAGCTTTGTAGAATGCATTGGACTTTCATGTGATTCAATTAGCTTTGTTGAATGCATTTGACTTTTATTTGATTCAAAAAGCTTTGTTTGAATGTGTTTGACTATTATTTGATTCAATTATCTTTGTAGAATGCATTTGACTTTCATTTGATTCAATTAGCTTTGTTGAAAGCATTTGACTTTCATATGATTCAAAAAGCTTTGTTTAATTGTGTTTGACTAGCATTTACTTCAATTAGCATTGTTTGATTGTGTTTAACTTTCATTTGATTCAATTAGCTTTGTAGAATGCATTTGACTTTCATTTGATTCAATTAGCTTTGTTTAAAGCATTTGTCTTTGATTTTATTTAAAAAGCTTTGTTTGAAGGTGTTTGACTTTATTTTGATTCAGTTAGCATTTTAGAATGCATTTGACTTTCATTTGATTTAATTAGTTTTGTTGAATGCATTTGACTTTCATTTGATTCAAAAAGCTTTGTTTGAATGTGTTTAACTTTCATTTGATTCAATTAGCTTTGTTTAAATGTGTTTGACTTTCATTTGATTCAAAAAGCTTTGTTTGAATGTGTTTGACTTTCATTAGATTCAATTAGCTTTGTTTGATTGTGTTTAACTTTCTTTTCATTCAATTAGCTTTGTAGAATGCATTGGACTTTCATGTGATTCAATTAGCTTTGTTGAATGCATTTGACTTTTATTTGATTCAAAAAAGCTTTGTTTGAATGTGTTTGACTATTATTTGATTCAATTATCTTTGTAGAATGCATTTGACTTTCATTTGATTCAATTAGCTTTGTTGAAAGCATTTGACTTTCATATGATTCAAAAAGCTTTGTTTAATTGTGTTTGACTAGCATTTACTTCAATTAGCATTGTTTGATTGTGTTTAACTTTCATTTGATTCAATTAGCTTTGTAGAATGCATTTGACTTTCATTTGATTCAATTAGCTTTGTTTAAAGCATTTGTCTTTGATTTTATTTAAAAAGCTTTGTTTGAAGGTGTTTGACTTTATTTTGATTCAGTTAGCATTTTTAGAATGCATTTGACTTTCATTTGATTTAATTAGTTTTGTTGAATGCATTTGACTTTCATTTGATTCAAAAAGCTTTGTTTGAATGTGTTTAACTTTCATTTGATTCAATTAGCTTTGTTTAAATGTGTTTGAATTTCATTTGATTCAAAAAGCTTTGTTTGAATGTGTTTGACTTTCATTAGATTTAATTAGCTTTGTTTGATTGTGTTTAACTTTCTTTTCATTCAATTAGCTTTGTAGAATGCATTTGACTGTCATGTGATTCAATTAGCTTTGTTGAATGCATTTGACTTTTATTTGATTCAAAAAGCTTTGTTTGAATGTGTTTAACTATTATTTGATTCAATTATCTTTGTAGAATGCAATTGACTTTCATTTGATTCAATTAGCTTTGTTGAAAGCATTTGACTTTCATATGTTTCAAAAAGCTTTGTTTAATTGTGTTTGACTAGCATTTAATTCAATTAGCATTGTTTGATTGTGTATAACTTTCATTTGATTCAATTAGCTTTGTAGAATGCATTTGACATTCATTTGATTAAATATTAGCTTTGTTTAAAGCATTTGTCTTTGATTTTATTCAAAAAGCTTTGTTTGAAGGTGTTTGACTTTCATTTGATTCAATTAGCTTTTTAGAATGCATTTGACTTTCATTTGATTTAATTAGTTTTGTTGAATGCATTTGAATTTCATTTGATTCAAAAAGCTTTGTTTGAATGTGTTTAACTTTCATTTGATTCAATTAGCTTTGTTTAAATGTGTTTGACTTTCATTTGATTCAAAAAGCTTTGTTTGAATGTGTTTGACTTTCATTAGATTTAATTAGCTTTGTTTGATTGTGTTTAACTTTCTTTTCATTCAATTAGCTTTGTAGAATGCATTTGACTGTCATGTGATTCAATTAGCTTTGTTGAATGCATTTGACTTTTATTTGATTCAAAAAGCTTTGTTTGAATGTGTTTAACTATTATTTGATTCAATTATCTTTGTAGAATGCATTTGACTTTCATTTGATTCAATTAGCTTTTTAGAATGCATTTGACTTTCATTTGATTTAATTAGTTTTGTTGAATGCATTTGAATTTCATTTGATTCAAAAAGCTTTGTTTGAATGTGTTTAACTTTCATTTGATTCAATTAGCTTTGTTTAAATGTGTTTGACTTTCATTTGATTCAAAAAGCTTTGTTTGAATGTGTTTGACTTTCATTAGATTTAATTAGCTTTGTTTGATTGTGTTTAACTTTCTTTTCATTCAATTAGCTTTGTAGAATGCATTTGACTGTCATGTGATTCAATTAGCTTTGTTGAATGCATTTGACTTTTATTTGATTCAAAAAGCTTTGTTTGAATGTGTTTAACTATTATTTGATTCAATTATCTTTGTAGAATGCATTTGACTTTCATTTGATTCAATTAGCTTTTTAGAATGCATTTGACTTTCATTTGATTTAATTAGTTTTGTTGAATGCATTTGAATTTCATTTGATTCAAAAAGCTTTGTTTGAATGTGTTTAACTTTCATTTGATTCAATTAGCTTTGTTTAAATGTGTTTGACTTTCATTTGATTCAAAAAGCTTTGTTTGAATGTGTTTGACTTTTATTAGATTTAATTAGCTTTGTTTGATTGTGTTTAACTTTCTTTTCATTCAATTAGCTTTGTAGAATGCATTTGACTGTCATGTGATTCAATTAGCTTTGTTGAATGCATTTGACTTTTATTTGATTCAAAAAGCTTTGTTTGAATGTGTTTAACTATTATTTGATTCAATTATCTTTGTAGAATGCATTTGACTTTCATTTGATTCAATTAGCTTTTTAGAATGCATTTGACTTTCATTTGATTTAATTAGTTTTGTTGAATGCATTTGAATTTCATTTGATTCAAAAAGCTTTGTTTGAATGTGTTTAACTTTCATTTGATTCAATTAGCTTTGTTTAAATGTGTATGACTTTCATTTGATTCAAAAAGCTTTGTTTGAATGTGTTTTACTTTCATTAGATTTAATTAGCTTTGTTTGATTGTGTTTAACTTTCTTTTCATTCAATTAGCTTTGTAGAATGCATTTGACTGTCATGTGATTCAATTAGCTTTGTTGAATGCATTTGACTTTTATTTGATTCAAAAAGCTTTGTTTGAATGTGTTTAACTATTATTTGATTCAATTATCTTTGTAGAATGCATTTGACTTTCATTTGATTCAATTAGCTTTTTAGAATGCATTTGACTTTCATGTGATTTAATTAGATTTGTTGAATGCATTTGACTTTTATTTGATTCAAAAAGCTTTGTTTGAATGTGTTTGATTATTATTTGATTCAATTATCTTTGTAGAATGCATTTGACTTTCATTTGATTCAATTAGCTTTGTTGAAAGCATTTGACTTTCATATGTTTCAAAAAGCATTGTTTAATTGTGTTTGACTAGCATTTAATTCAATTAGCATTGTTTGATTGTGTATAACTTTCATTTGATTCAATTAGCTTTGTAGAATGCATTTGACATTCATTTGATTAAATTAGCTTTGTTTAAAGCATTCGTCTTTGATTTTATTCAAAAAGCTTTGTTTGAAGGTGTTTGACTTTCATTTGATTCAATTAGCTTTTTAGAATGCATTTGACTTTCATTTGATTTAATTAGTTTTGTTGAATGCATTTGACTTTCATTTGATTCAAAAAGCTTTGTTTGAATGTGTTTAACTTTCACTTGATTCAATTAGCTTTGTTTAAATGTGTTTGACTTTCATTTTGATTCAAAAAGCTTTGTTTGAATGTGTTTGACTTTCATTAGATTCAATTAGCTTTGTTTGATTGTGTTTAACTTTCTTTTCATTCAATTAGCTTTGTAGAATGCATTGGACTTTCATGTGATTCAATTAGCTTTGTTGAATGCATTTGACTTTTATTTGATTCAAAAAGCTTTGTTTGAATGTGTTTGACTATTATTTGATTCAATTATCTTTGTAGAATGCATTTGACTTTCATTTGATTCAATTAGCTTTGTTGAAAGCATTTGACTTTCATATGATTCAAAAAGCTTTGTTTAATTGTGTTTGACTAGCATTTACTTCAATTAGCATTGTTTGATTGTGTTTAACTTTCATTTGATTCAATTAGCTTTGTAGAATGCATTTGACTTTCATTTGATTCAATTAGCTTTGTTTAAAGCATTTGTCTTTGATTTTATTCAAAAAGCTTTGTTTGAAGGTGTTTGACTTTATTTTGATTCAGTTAGCATTTTAGAATGCATTTGACTTTCATTTGATTTAATTAGTTTTGTTGAATGCATTTGACTTTCATTTGATTCAAAAAGCTTTGTTTGAATGTGTTTAACTTTCATTTGATTCAACTAGCTTTGTTTAAATGTGTTTGAATTTCATTTGATTCAAAAAGCTTTGTTTGAATGTGTTTGACTTTCATTAGATTTAATTAGCTTTGTTTGATTGTGTTTAACTTTCTTTTCATTCAATTATCTTTGTAGAATGCATTTGACTGTCATGTGATTCAATTAGCTTTGTTGAATGCATTTGACTTTTATTTGATTCAAAAAGCTTTGTTTGAATGTGTTTAACTATTATTTGATTCAATTATCTTTGTAGAATGCATTTGACTTTCATTTGATTCAATTAGCTTTGTTGAAAGCATTTGACTTTCATATGTTTCAAAAAGCTTTGTTTAATTGTGTTTGACTAGCATTTAATTCAATTAGCATTGTTTGATTGTGTATAACTTTCATTTGATTCAATTAGCTTTGTAGAATGCATTTGACATTCATTTGATTAAATATTAGCTTTGTTTAAAGCATTTGTCTTTGATTTTATTCAAAAAGCTTTGTTTGAAGGTGTTTGACTTTCATTTGATTCAATTAGCTTTTTAGAATGCATTTGACTTTCATTTGATTTAATTAGTTTTGTTGAATGCATTTGAATTTCATTTGATTCAAAAAGCTTTGTTTGAATGTGTTTAACTTTCATTTGATTCAATTAGCTTTGTTTAAATGTGTTTGACTTTCATTTGATTCAAAAAGCTTTGTTTGAATGTGTTTGACTTTCATTAGATTTAATTAGCTTTGTTTGATTGTGTTTAACTTTCTTTTCATTCAATTAGCTTTGTAGAATGCATTTGACTGTCATGTGATTCAATTAGCTTTGTTGAATGCATTTGACTTTTATTTGATTCAAAAAGCTTTGTTTGAATGTGTTTAACTATTATTTGATTCAATTATCTTTGTAGAATGCATTTGACTTTCATTTGATTCAATTAGCTTTTTAGAATGCATTTGACTTTCATTTGATTTAATTAGTTTTGTTGAATGCATTTGAATTTCATTTGATTCAAAAAGCTTTGTTTGAATGTGTTTAACTTTCATTTGATTCAATTAGCTTTGTTTAAATGTGTTTGACTTTCATTTGATTCAAAAAGCTTTGTTTGAATGTGTTTGACTTTCATTAGATTTAATTAGCTTTGTTTGATTGTGTTTAACTTTCTTTTCATTCAATTAGCTTTGTAGAATGCATTTGACTGTCATGTGATTCAATTAGCTTTGTTGAATGCATTTGACTTTTATTTGATTCAAAAAGCTTTGTTTGAATGTGTTTAACTATTATTTGATTCAATTATCTTTGTAGAATGCATTTGACTTTCATTTGATTCAATTAGCTTTTTAGATTGCATTTGACTTTCATGTGATTCAATTAGATTTGTTGAATGCATTTGACTTTTATTTGATTCAAAAAGCTTTGTTTGAATGTGTTTGATTATTATTTGATTCAATTATCTTTGTAGAATGCATTTGACTTTCATTTGATTCAATTAGCTTTGTTGAAAGCATTTGACTTTCATATGTTTCAAAAAGCTTTGTTTAATTGTGTTTGACTAGCATTTAATTCAATTAGCATTGTTTGATTGTGTATAACTTTCATTTGATTCAATTAGCTTTGTAGAATGCATTTGACATTCATTTGATTAAATTAGCTTTGTTTAAAGCATTTGTCTTTGATTTTATTCAAAAAGCTTTGTTTGAAGGTGTTTGACTTTCATTTGATTCAATTAGCTTTTTAGAATGCATTTGACTTTCATTTGATTTAATTAGTTTTGTTGAATGCATTTGAATTTCATTTGATTCAAAAAGCTTTGTTTGAATGTGTTTAACTTTCATTTGATTCAATTAGCTTTGTTTAAATGTGTTTGAATTTCATTTGATTCAAAAAGCTTTGTTTGAATGTGTTTGACTTTCATTAGATTTAATTAGCTTTGTTTGATTGTGTTTAACTTTCTTTTCATTCAATTAGCTTTGTAGAATGCATTTGACTGTCATGTGATTCAATTAGCTTTGTTGAATGCATTTGACTTTTATTTGATTCAAAAAGCTTTGTTTGAATGTGTTTAACTATTATTTGATTCAATTATCTTTGTAGAATGCATTTGACTTTCATTTGATTCAATTAGCTTTGTTGAAAGCATTTGACTTTCATATGATTCAAAAAGCTTTGTTTAATTGTGTTTGGCTAGCATTTAATTCAATTAGCATTGTTTGATTGTGTATAATTTTCATTTGATTCAATTAGCTTTGTAGAATGCATTTGACTTTCATTTGATTCAATTAGCTTTGTTTAAAGCATTTGTCTTTGATTTTATTCAAAAAGCTTTGTTTGAAGGTGTTTGACTTTATTTTGATTCAATTAGCTTTTTAGAATGCATTTGACTTTCATTTGATTTAATTAGTTTTGTTGAATGCATTTGACTTTCATTTGATTCAAAAAGCTTTGTTTGAATGTGTTTAACTTTCATTTGATTCAATTAGCTTTGTTTAAATGTGTTTGACTTTCATTTGATTCAAAAAGCTTTGTTTGAATGTGTTTGACTTTCATTAGATTCAATTAGCTTTGTTTGATTGTGTTTAACTTTCTTTTCATTCAATTAGCTTTGTAGAATGCATTGGACTTTCATGTGATTCAATTAGCTTTGTTGAATGCATTTGACTTTTATTTGATTCAAAAAGCTTTGTTTGAATGTGTTTGACTATTATTTGATTCAATTATCTTTGTAGAATGCATTTGACTTTCATTTGATTCAATTAGCTTTGTTGAAAGCATTTGACTTTCATATGATTCAAAAAGCTTTGTTTAATTGTGTTTGACTAGCATTTACTTCAATTAGCATTGTTTGTTTGTGTTTAACTTTCATTTGATTCAATTAGCTTTGTAGAATGCATTTGACTTTCATTTGATTCAATTAGCTTTGTTTAAAGCATTTGTCTTTGATTTTATTCAAAAAGCTTTGTTTGAAGGTGTTTCACTTTCATTTGATTCAATTAGCTTTGTTTAAATGTGTTTGACTTTCATTTGATTCAAAAAGCTTTGTTTGAATGTGTTTGACTTTCATTTGATTCAAAAAGCTTTGTTTGAATGTGTTTAACTTTCATTTGATTCAAAAAGCTTTGTTTAATTATGTTTGACTTTCATTTGATACAATTAGCTTTGTACAATGCATTAGACTTTCATTGATTCAATTAGCTTTGTTTGAATGTGTTTGACTTTCATTTGATTCAATTAGCTTTGTAGAATGCATTTGCCTTTCATTTGATTTAATTAACTTTGTTGAATGTGTTTGACATTCATTTGATTCAAAAAGCATTGATTGAATGTTTTTTACTTTCATTAGATTCAATTAGCTTTGTTTGATTGTGTTTAACTTTCTTTTGATTCAATTAGCTTTGTAGAATGCGGTTGACTTTCATATGATTCATAACGTTTTGTTTGATTGTGTTCGACTTTCATTTGATTCAATTAGCTTTGTACAATGCATTTGACTTTCATTTGATTGAAATATCATCTTTGAATGCATTTGACTTTAATTTGATTCAAAAAGCTTTGTTTAATTGTGTTTCACTTTCATTTGATACAAATAGCTTTGTACAATGCATTAGACTTTCATTTGATTCAATTAGCTTTGTTTGAATGTGTTTGACTTTCATTTGATTTAATTAGCTTTGTAGAATGCATTTGACTTTCATTTGATTCAATTAACTTTGTTGAATGTTTTTGACTTTCATTTGATTCAATTAGCTTTGTAGAATGCATTTGACTTTCATTTGATTCAATTAGCTTTGTTGAATGTATTTGACTTTCATATTATTCAAAACGTTTTGTTTGATTGTGTTTGACCTTCATTTGATTCAATTAGCTTTGTACAATGCAGTTGAATTTCATTTGATTGAAATAGCATCATTGAATGCATTTGACTTTAATTTGATTCAAAAAGCTTTGTTTAATTATGTTTGACTTTCATTTGATTCAATTAGCTTTGTTGAATGTATTTGACTTTCATATGATTCAATTAGCTTTGTTTGAATGTGTTTGACTTTCATTTGATTCAATTAGCTTTGTAGAATGCATTTGACTTACATTTGATTTAATTAACTTTGTTAAATGTATTTGACTTTCATATGATTCATAACGTTTTGTTTGATTGTCTTTGACTTTCATTTGATTCAATTAGCTTTGTACAATGCATTTGACTTTCATTTGAATTAAATAGCATCTTTGAATGCATTTGACTTTAATTTGATTCAAAAAGCTTTGTTTAATTATGTTTGACTTTCATTTGATACAATTAGCTTTGAACAACGCATTAGACTTTCATTGATTCAATTAGCTTTGTTTGAATGTGTTTGAGTTTAACTTGAATCAATCAGCTTTGTCGAATGCATTTGACTTTCATTTGATTCAATTAACTTTTTTGAATGTGTTTGACATTCACTTGATTCAATTAGCTTTGTAGAAAGCATTTGACTTTCATTTGATTCAATTAGCTTTGTTGAATGTATTTGACTTTCATATGATTCATAACGTTTTGTTTGATTGTGTTTGACTTTCATTTTATTCAATTAGCTTTGTAGAATGTATTTGACTTTCATTTGATTTAATTAACTTTGTTAAATGTATTTGACTTTCATATGATTCATAACGTTTTGTTTGATTGTCTTTGACTTTCATTTGATTCAATTAGCTTTGTACAATGCATTTGACTTTCATTTGAATGAAATAGCATCTTTGAATGCATTTGACTTTAATTTGATTCAAAAAGCTTTGTTTAATTATGTTTGACTTTCATTTGATACAATTAGCTTTGAACAACGCATTAGACTTTCATTGATTCAATTAGCTTTGTTTGAATGTGTTTGACTTTAACTTGAATCAATCAGCTTTGTCGAATGCATTTGACTTTCATTTGATTTAATTAGCTTTGTTGAATGTATTTGACTTTCATATGATTCATAACGTTTTGTTTGATTATGTTTGACTTTCATTTGATTCAATTAGCTTTGTACAATGCCTTTGACTTGATTGATTGAAATAGCATCTTTGAATGCATTTTTCTTTAATTTGATTCAAAAAGCTTTGTTTAATTATGTTTGACTTTCATTTGATACAATTAGATTTGTACAATGCATTAGACTTTCATTTATTCAATTAGCTTTGTTTGAATGTGTTTGACTTTCATTTGATTCAATTAGCTTTGTAGAATGCATTTGACTTTCATTTGATTTAATTAACTTTGTTGAATGTGTTTGACTTTCTTTTGATTCAAAAAGCTTTGTTTGAATGAGTTTGACTTTCATTAGATTCAATTAGCTTTGTTTGATTGTGTTTAACTTTCTTTTCATTCAATTATCTTTGTAGAATGCATTTGACTTTCATGTGATTCAATCAGCTTTATTGAATGCATTTGACTTTTATTTGATTCAAAAAGCTTTGTTTGAATTTGTTTGACATTCATTTGCTTCAATTAGCTTTGTAGAATGCATTTGACTTTCATTTGATTCAATTAGCTTTGTTGAATGTATTTGACTTTCATATGATTCTTAACGTTTTGTTTGATTGTGTTTTACCTTCATTTGATTCAATTAGCTTTGTACAATGCATTTGACTTTCATTTGATTGAAATAGCATCTTTGAATGCATTTGACTTTAATTTGAATCAAAAAGCTTTGTTTAATTGTGTTCGACTTTCATTTGATACAATTAGCTTTGTACAATGCATTAGACTTTCATTTGATTCAATTAGCTTTGTTTGAATGTGTTTGACTTTCATTTGATTCAATTAGCTTTGTAGAATGCATTTGACTTTCATTTGATTCAATTAACTTTGTTGAATGTTTTTGACTTTCATTTGATTCAATTAGCTTTGTAGAATGCATTTGACTTTCATTTGATTCAATTAGCTTTGTTGAATGTATTTGACTTTCATATTATTCAAAACGTTTTGTTTGATTGTGTTTGACCTTCATTTGATTCAATTAGCTTTGTACAATGCAGTTGAATTTCATTTGATTGAAATAGCATCATTGAATGCATTTGACTTTAATTTGATTCAAAAAGCTTTGTTTAATTATGTTTGACTTTCATTTGATTCAATTAGCTTTGTTGAATGTATTTGACTTTCATATGATTCAATTAGCTTTGTTTGAATGTGTTTGACTTTCATTTGATTCAATTAGCTTTGTAGAATGCATTTGACTTTCATTTGATTTAATTAACTTTGTTAAATGTATTTGACTTTCATATGATTCATAACGTTTTGTTTGATTGTCTTTGACTTTCATTTGATTCAATTAGCTTTGTACAATGCATTTGACTTTCATTTGAATTAAATAGCATCTTTGAATGCATTTGACTTTAATTTGATTCAAAAAGCTTTGTTTAATTATGTTTGACTTTCATTTGATACAATTAGCTTTGAACAACGCATTAGACTTTCATTGATTCAATTAGCTTTGTTTGAATGTGTTTGACTTTAACTTGAATCAATCAGCTTTGTCGAATGCATTTGACTTTCATTTGATTCAATTAACTTTTTTGAATGTGTTTGACATTCATTTGATTCAATTAGCTTTGTAGAAAGCATTTGACTTTCATTTGATTCAATTAGCTTTGTTGAATGTATTTGACTTTCATATGATTCATAACGTTTTGTTTGATTGTGTTTGACTTTCATTTTATTCAATTAGCTTTGTAGAATGTATTTGACTTTCATTTGATTTAATTAACTTTGTTAAATGTATTTGACTTTCATATGATTCATAACGTTTTGTTTGATTGTCTTTGACTTTCATTTGATTCAATTAGCTTTGTACAATGCATTTGACGTTCATTTGAATGAAATAGCATCTTTGAATACATTTGACTTTAATTTGATTCAAAAAGCTTTGTTTAATTATGTTTGACTTTCATTTGATACAATTAGCTTTGAACAACGCATTAGACTTTCATTGATTCAATTAACTTTGTTGAATGTATTTGACTTTCATATGATTCATAACGTTTTGTTTGATTGTGTTTGACTTTCATTTTATTCAATTAGCTTTGTAGAATGTATTTAACTTTCATTTGATTTAATTAACTTTGTTGAATGTGTTTGACTTTCTTTTGATTCAAAAAGCTTTGTTTGAATGAGTTTGACTTTCATTAGATTCAATTAGCTTTGTTTGATTGTGTTTAACTTTCTTTTCATTCAATTATCTTTGTAGAATGCATTTGACTTTCATGTGATTCAATCAGCTTTGTTGAATGCATTTGACTTTTATTTGATTCAAAAAGCTTTGTTTGAATTTGTTTGACATTCATTTGCTTCAATTAGCTTTGTAGAATGCATTTGACTTTCATTTGATTCAATTAGCTTTGTTGAATGTATTTGACTTTCATATGATTCTTAACGTTTTGTTTGATTGTGTTTTACCTTCATTTGATTCAATTAGCTTTGTACAATGCATTTGACTTTCATTTGATTGAAATAGCATCTTTGAATGCATTTGACTTTAATTTGAATCAAAAAGCTTTGTTTAATTGTGTTCGACTTTCATTTGATACAATTAGCTTTGTACAATGCATTAGACTTTCATTTGATTCAATTAGCTTTGTTTGAATGTGTTTGACTTTCATTTGATTCAATTAGCTTTGTAGAATGCATTTGACTTTCATTTGATTCAATTAACTTTGTTGAATGTGTTTGACTTTCATTTGATTCAAAAAGCTTTGTTTGAATGTGTCTGACTTTCATTAGATTCAATTAGCTTTGTTTGATTGTGTGTAACTTTCTTTTCATTCAATTAGCTTTGTAGAATGCATTTGACTTTCCTGTAATTCAATTAGCTTTGTTGAATGCATTTGACTTTTATTTGATTCAAAAAGCTTTGTTTGAATGTGTTTGACTATTATTTGATTCAATTATCTTTGTAGACTGCATTTGACTTTCATTTGATTCAAAAAGCTATGTTTGAATGTGTTTGAATTTAACTTGATTCAATCAGCTTTGTTGAATGCATTTGACTTTTATTTGATTTAAAAAGCTTTGTTTGAATGTGTTTGACATTCATTTGATTCAATTAGCTTTGTAGAATGTATTTGACTTTCATTTGATTCAATTAGCTTTGTTGAATGTATTTGACTTTCATATGATTCATAACGTTTTGTTTGATTGTGTTTGACTTTCATTTGATTCAATTAGCTTTGTACAATGCATTTGACTTTCATTTGATTGAAATAGCATCGTTGAATGCATTTGACTTTAATTTGATTCAAAAAGCTTTGTTTAATTATGTTTTACTTTCATTTGATACAATTAGCTTTGTACAATGCATTAAACTTTCATTGATTCAATTAGCTTTGTTTAAATGTGTTTCACTTTCATTTGATTCAATTAGCTTTGTAGAATGCATTTGACTTTCATTTGATTTAATTAACTTTGTTGAATGTGTTTGACTTTCATTTGATTCAAAAAGCTTTGTTTGAATGTGTTTGACTTTCATTAGATTCAATTAGCTTTGTTTGATTGTGTTTAACTTTCTTCTTATTCAATTAGCTTTGTAGAATGCCTTTGACTTTCATGTGATTCAATCAGCTTTGTTGAATGCATTTGACTTTTATTTGATTCTAAAAGCTTTGTTTGGATGTGTTTGACATTCATTTGATTCAATTAGCTTTGTAGAATGCAGTTTACTTTCATTTGATTCAATTAGCTTTGTTGAATGTATTTGACTTTCATATGATTCATAACGTTTTGTTTGATTGTGTTTGACTTTCATTTGATACAATTAGCTTTGTACAATGCATTAGACTTTCATTGATTCAATTAGCTTTGTTTGAATGTGTTTGACTTTCATTTGATTCAATTGCCTTTGTAGAATGCATTTGACTTTCATTTGATTTAATTAACTTTGTTGAATGTGTTTGACTTTCATTTGATTCAAAAAGCTTTGTTTGAATGTGTTTGACTTTCATTAGATTCAATTAGCTTTGTTTGATTGTGTTTAACTTTCTTTTCATTCAATTAGCTTTGTAGAATGCATTTGACTTTCATTTGATTCAATTAGCTATGTTGAATGTATTTGACTTTCATATGATTCATAACGTTTTGTTTGATTGTGTTTGACATTCATTTGATTCAATTAGCTTTGTAGAATGCATTTGACTTTCATTTGATTCAATTAGCTTTGTTGAATGTATTTGACTTTCATATGATTCATAACATTTTGTTTGATTGTGTTTGACCTTCATTTGATTCAATTAGTTTTGTACAATGCAGTTGAATTTCATTTGATTGAAATAGCATCTTTGAATGCATTTGACTTTAATTTGATTCAAAAAGCTTTGTTTAATTATGTTTGACTTTCATTTGATACAATTAGCTTTGTACAATGCATTAGACTTTCATTGATTCAATTAGCTTTGTTTGAATGTGTTTGACTTTCATTTGATTCAATTAGCTTTGTAGAATGCATTTGACTATCATTTGATTTAATTAACTTTGTTGAATGTATTTGACTTTCATATGATTCATAACGTTTTGTTTGATTGTCTTTGATTTTCGTTTGATTAAATTAGCTTTGTACAATGCATTTGACTTTCATTTGATTGAAATAGCATCTTTGAATGCATTTGACTTTAATTTGATTCAAAAAGCTTTGTTTAATTATGTTTGACTTTCATTTGATACAATTAGCTTTGTACAATGCATTAGACTTTCATTGATTCAATTAGCTTTGTTTGAATGTGTTTGACTTTCATTTGATTCAATTAGCTTTGTAGAATGCATTCGACTTTCATTTGATTTAATTAACTTTGTTGAATGTGTTTGACATTCATTTGATTCAAAAAGCTTTGATTGAATGTGTTTTACTTTCATTAGATTCAATTAGCTTTGTTTGATTGTGTTTAACTTTCTTTTGATTCAATTAGCTTTGTAGAATGCGTTTGACTTTAATGTGATTCAATTAGTTTTGTTGAATGCATTTGACTTTTATTAGATTCAAAAAGCTTTGTTTGATTGTGTTAGACTTTCATTTTATTTAAATTGCTTCTTTGAATCCATTTGACTTTAATTTGATTCAAAAAGCTTTGTTTAATTGTGTTTGACTTTCATTTGATACAATTAGCTTTGTACAATGCATTAGACTTTCATTTGATTCAATTAGCTTTGTTTGAATGTGTTTGACTTTCATTTGATTCAATTAGCTTTGTAGAATGCATTTGACTTTCATTTGATTCAATTAACTTTGTTGAATGTGTTTGACTTTCATTTGATTCAAAAAGCTTTGTTTGAATGTGTTTGAATTTCATTAGATTCAATTAGCTTTGTTTGATTGTGTTTAACTTTCTTTTCATTCAATTAGCTTTGTAGAATGCATTTGACTTTCATGTGATTCAATAAGCTTTGTTGAATGCATTTGACTTTTATTTGATTCAAAAAGCTTTGTTTGAATGTGTTTGACTATTATTTGATTCAATTATCTTTGTAGAATGCATTTGACTTTCATTTGATTCAATTAGCTTTGTTGAAAGCATTTGACTTTCATATGATTCAAAAAGCTTTGTTTAATTGTGTTTGACTAGCATTTAATTCAATTAGCTTTGTTTGGTTGTGTTTAACTTTCATTTGATTCAATCAGCTTTGTAGAATGCATTTGACTTTCATTTGATTCAATTCGCTTTGTTAAATGCATTTGACTTTCATATGATTCAAACAGCTTTGTTTGAATGTGTCTGACTTTCATTTGATTCAAAAAGCTATGTTTGAATGTGTTTGACTTTAACTTGATTCAATCAGCTTTGTCGAATGCATTTGACTTTCATTTGATTCAATTGGTTTTTTTGAATGTGTTTGACATTCATTTGATTCAATTAGCTTTGTAGAAAGCATTTGACTTTCATTTGATTCAATTAGCTTTGTTGAATGTATTTGACTTTCATATGATTCATAACGTTTTGTTTGATTGTGTTTGACTTTCATTTGATTTAATTAGCTTTGTACAATGCATTTGACTTTCATTTGATTGAAATAGCATCTTTAAATGCATTTGACTCTAATTTGATTCAAAAAGCTTTGTTTAATTATGTTTGTCTTGCATTTGATACAATTAGCTTTGTACAATGCATTAGACTTTCATTTGATTTAATTAACTTTGTTGAACGTGTTTGACTTTCATTTCATTCAAAAAGCTTTGTTTGAATGTGTTGTACTTTCATTAGATTCAATTAGCTTTGTTTGATTATGTTTAACTTTCTTTTCATTCAATTAGCTTTGTAGAATGCATTTGACTTTCATGTGATTCAATCAGCTTTGTTGAATGCATTTGACTTTTTTTTTTACTCAAAAAGCTTTGTTTGAATGTGTTTGACATTCATTTGATTCAATTAGCTTTGTAGAATGCATTTGACTTTCATTTGATTCAATTAGCTTTGTTGAATGTATTTGACTTTCGTATGATTCATAACGTTTTGTTTGATTGTGTTTGACCTTCATTTGATTCAATTAGCTTTTTAGAATGCATTTGACTTTCATTTGATTTAATTAGTTTTGTTGAATGCATTTGACTTTCATTTGATTCAAAAAGCTTTGTTTGAATGTGTTTGAATTTCATTAGATTCAATTAGCTTTGTTTGATTGTGTTTAACTTTCTTTTCATTCAATTAGCTTTGTAGAATGCATTTGACTTTCATGTGATTCAATTAGCTTTGTTGAATGCATTTGACTTTTATTTGATTCAAAAAGCTTTGTTTGAATGTGTTTGACTATTATTTGATTCAATTATCTTTGTAGAATGCATTTGACTTTCATTTGATTCAATTAGCTTTGTTGAAAGCATTTGACTTTCATATGATTCAAAAAGCTTTGTTTAATTGAGTTTGACTAGCATTTAATTCAATTAGCTTTGTTTGATTGTGTTTAACTTTCATTTGATTCAATCAGCTTTGTAGAATGCATTTGACTTTCATTTGATTCAATTCGCTTTGTTAAATGCATTTGACTTTCATATGATTCAAAAAGCTTTGTTTGAATGTGTCTGACTTTCATTTGATTCAAAAAGCTATGTTTGAATGTGTTTGACTTTAACTTGATTCAATCAGCTTTGTCGAATGCATTTGACTTTCATTTGATTCAATTAGCTTTTTTGAATGTGTTTGACATTCATTTGATTCAATTAGCTTTGTATAAAGCATTTGACTTTCAATTGATTCAATTAGCTTTGTTGAATGTATTTGACTTTCATATGATTCATAACGTTTTGTTTGATTGTGTTTGACTTTCATTTGATTCAATTAGCTTTGTACAATGCATTTGTCTTTCATTTGATTGATTAAGTATTTACAGGCGGTCCGACAAGCAGTCGGCTCCCTTGAGGATTTCCATCTGACCCAAGTGTCGAGATCAGAAAACAACCGGGCGGATGCACTTTCAAAATTAGCATCATCCGCCTCCTGTGATACTCCTCGAACTGTTTTTTGGGAAGTAATGGAGAGGAGAAGCATTGAGGAAGAACCTATTGGAATCTTAGACAGAAGCTCAACCTGGATGGATCCAATCAGGGCATATCTGACAAAGGGTACCCTGCCGAATGATCATCAACAGGCGGCATCACTGAAAAAACGAGCAACCAGTTTTGAAATAATAAAGGGAGAACTTCACAAAAGGGGGTACCTTCAACCCTTCTTAAAGTGTGTCACTCCAGAAAAGGGACGAGAGATACTAGACGATCTTCACTCTGGTTACTGTGCTTCCCATATAGGCGGTAGGACGCTTGCTCAACGGGCAAGGCGGCAGGGCTACTTTTGGCCTACTTTAGAAGCAGATGCAATGGAGATGGTGAAAAAATGTGACAAGTGCCAAAGGTTTGGCAAACTAATTCACCGTCCGGCTACTGATCTCACTACCATTCATAGCCCACTACCGTTTGCTAAGTGGGGCATGGATATTCTGGGTCCCTTTACGCCTGCTACAGGCGGAAGGAGGTACATACTTGTAGCAGTCGACTACTTCACTAAAAGGGTGGAGGCGGAGGCTGTAAAGGGAATCAAGACGAAGGATGTATCTTCATTCATCTGGAAAAATGTCATCACTCGGTTCGGGGTTCCCATGTCTATGGTCTTTGATAATGGTCCCCAATTTGAGACGCCTGTTCTCAAAAGCTGGTTGGGTGACCAAGGAATTACACACTACTTTGCATCAGTCGGCCGTCCACAAGCAAACGGCCAGGTAGAAGCTTTCAATAAAATCATCTCAGACGGTCTCAAGAAAAAGATTGAACGAGCAGGCGGCCTATGGGCGGATGAATTACCACATGTTCTCTGGGCCATTAGGACGACTGAAAAAGGGGCAACTGGAGAAACTCCATTCCTCCTAACTTATGGTGCGGAAGCTGTTCTTCCAATAGAACACTACGAGCCGACTCTTCGAGTAATGCTATATGACGAAGAGGCAAAATGGGAAGCCATGCGCCTGACATTAGACTCACTTCTTGAAAGGAGGGGCAATGCTGTCTTGCGCCATGAAATTTACCGTCTGAGAATGACTAGATCATACAACAAAAAAGTACACAGGCGTCCACTCAAAGTGGGGGACTTTGTACTTAGAAAAATGGAAGCAGTTGGAAGGGCTAATGAGTCTGGCAAACTAACTCCCAACTGGGAAGGACCCTACCGAATCTGTGAAGAGGTCAGGGACGGTACCTACCGTCTGGAAACACCAGACGGCCAACCGTTTCCTCGAACTTGGAATGCAGATAATCTTAAGAAATATTTCTTTTGAATGATATAAATAGTCAAGGGCTACTTTATAAAAGTTTGAATACTTAAAATTCAATTTTGTACTAAGAGGGGCACGCCTACTAACAAACAGTCGGCTACTCTCCATACTCAATTTTCATTTTTACCTAAGAGGGGCATGCCTACTGACAAACAGTCGGCCACTCTCCATGTTTAATTTTTATTCTTATCGGCTACCCTCCTCTTACTTAGCACCTACGTTCACCAAGAACTAACCAATTCCACAAGCCGAATGATCAGTCCAGGCGCCAAGCCAACTGATCCAATCTTTAAACTAATACGACCTGTCCCAACATCATAGCAGGCGTCCGGCGACATCCCTCCGGATGAAATTCGTCGCAGAGAGCAGCTCCCTTTTGGGTGGAACATTGCTCTATAAACTAATTACACGGCACCTATACAACTGTCCCTAAGGGCAACCACGTAGCCGTTTTTGAGACAAGGATAACTCTATCACTAACCAAACCAGTGGTAGCAGTTGGCATCTGAGTCAGATGACCGCCTGTATTACTTGGGATAAATGCAGGGGGTATCTCTTGAGTTAATAGCCAACAAGCATTGGCGAATCAAAAGGTTCAGCTGGCCTCCGCCGCCTGGTACCTTTACTACTCAAGCAGGAGTGACGGCGACTAAGTAACACCAAAGTTAACTCTAGTCACTCTCTCAAACTTAGTATGGAGCCTAAAAGGTATGAGTCGTCCGCCTGTTTTTTAGCAAACAGGGGCTCTCAACCACTACTCCTGCTAGGTTAACAACCTATGAGTTAAAAGCCAACAAACATTGGCGAATAAAGGGGAACAACCGGTACCCACCGCTTGATACCTCTACTACTCAGTTACTTGGCGACTAGGTAACAATCATGTTTACTTGGTCACTCCTTAAAAATTTTAGTATGAAACTAAAAAGGTGTTCATACTGCACCTGTTCACACTAGATTTAATATGGTTGGAAACAGTCGGCCTAGACGGCCTAAAGTCTCTAGCCTAAAAGCATGACAAGTAGGAAACAACTTTCCTACTTGGTTAAATTTTACAAATGACAGGACCGCCTGCCTAAAGAGGATCCAGTCTTTAAAATGGTTCGAATACCGATTGGATAAATGGCCGACTGATCGTCTAGCCTGGAAACAGACAACCAGTCGTCCAGGGGCATAGGCGGCGTGACTAACTATCCGTACCTGTTTGCAACTATCGGCCATGTAAAACAGTCGGTATAGTGTACAATTGGATATCAGAATATTCAATACTTAAACAAATTTGAAGAAAAACAAAAAAAAAATCATTAAAAAGAAGCCGGTCATCAAAGACCGGAAAAATATTCAGAGCCCCGGCCCCCTGGCCGGGTAAATACAAAGAAAACGGCACGCAGGCCGTGGAAAGAAGACATAAAGCTTAAGAAGGGGCAGATCTTCAATATTAGCAGCTGCCGCCTGGTCAGCACTCTTCTTGCTGGACTCGGCTTCAGCTGCATCCTTCTTTGATGCATTGCCCCCAAGCAGCAAAAGCGCCACTACCGGCTGCTCCTCCTCCTCCAACGCCTCTTCCTCAGCAGCCGCCAGGATCTCTTGATTATATCTATCAGAACACTGGCGGTACGTCTTTTCCCATGAGGCAAAGTCGGCATTGGGGAAGAGGCGGCCCCAAGTCATGCGCTGGATTTGAGCAGAGTCTTCTATCATCTCCCGGACCAGCTCTTTCTTTTCTTGCTCGGCCTTTTCCGAGAGCTCCAGAGTAAGACTCTTCTCCTGGGTCACCAGGCGTACCTTTACGCTCGCCAAGGATTTCTCCAAGGTTTCGTATGAGGACATCTTTTGGCGAAGAGGTCTCAGCTCGGCCTTGAGGTTGTTGATGGTCGCCTCCAGCTCGCTATTCCTCTTCTAGGCCACCTCTAACTGAGCCCGGATAGCGGCGGTAGCCTGCGCCTGATAATAAAGAATATCAATGGTCAGAACTTCATTTTGGGCAATTTGAAACATTGCCTTATCCCAGTCAGAGGCGGCCATAGCTTTTGCAGCCTTTACCTCTTTGTTCTTCCGGTCAAGCGGCTTGCGAAGGTCGTTCACTCGGAGAAGGGCCTAAGTAAAAAGGGGAACAGGCGTCAGTTTCCAAACAAAAAAGAAAAACAGGCGTCTTGGAATTCAAATACTCAAATATATGCTAAGTATACCTCAGCAAGGACCCCTGCAATCCCGTCTAGGTCAAGGGTGCCGACACCCCTGACCGCCTCCCTTTCAGCTGGAGGAACGGCCTTGATCATAGACTTGGCCACCTCGACCAAGTCAGGCTCCTGAGGGCCGGCTGCATCAAACATAAACAAACGGATTAGTCCTAGTAAAGAAGGGAGCAAGTCTAAAATTTACAAGGATAATTTCATACTTCTAGGTGGCCCAGCTGGAGTTTTAGAAGAAGTGGCCGGCTGTTTCTCAACCGCCACATGTTTCCTGGCAGAACCAGGAGAGCTCGCAACAGTCGTCCTCCGGGCCTTGGGGTCCGGCTGTTGGGAAGAAGAAGCTCTTGGAGCGCCCGTCTAAAAAAGAAGAAAAGAGTCAATATATGCATAAACACAACTCCAAAAAGAGGGTGAAAGGTTCGAAGCCCACCAAGGGTGCCCCCTTGTTAGGGGAGTCGGTTGAAGACTGTTGCATGATGGAGGCCCGCAACATGGCCGCCGCAGTCTTGGAGGCGGTAATTTTGCTCATGGCGTCCGCTGCAAAAACAAATATCAAAGTTAATAAAAGTCATAACAAGAAATGCATGGAACAACAGAGTATTCGACAGGCCGGCTACCTCTTGAGCACCGACTGCTGAGGCCACAGGCGGCCAAAAAGTACTCGTCGTAAAGCCATTTGAAGCTCGGGACGCAGTGAAGGGGTACTTGCTCTCGTACCCCTGAAGTAGAGTTCACCTTCGACTCTACTTTGAAGAGTCCTTTATCTAGGATCTCTTTCTTAGCCTTGGGGGGAACAGGCGGCATGCTGCGGCCGCCTGCAAGAAGGGGCGGATTCCTGATCCACCTGTTGAACCGCTTGTTTAGCTCTGTGTCTAAACTCTCAATGATAAGGAAGGTGCTCCGCCAGTCCTTCCATTTGTTTGCTTTACCTCTCGTCATGAGGTAGTCCCTGTGGCTCGTCAATTGATACCAGCCGGTACCGCCTGCCTTAGGGGTCCGGCTGAGGTAGTTCATGTGGGCGAAAGCCTCGAAGTTTGGCTCCACCCCGTGCAGTTCGCACCCGGCCACATAGCCGAGTACGTTGACCCAGGAGTTCGGGCTAACTGCCATAACCCCAACTCATACCCATCCAAGATCCGCTGAACATCCGGATGTAGTTGGAAGCGCAGCCCAGCCTTGATGGCCGCCTCGTAGCAGCCAAAGCAGGCGCCATCATAACTGGTACCAACCGGCCAGACAACTGTGTCTTCTGGATCCGGCACGAACACTAAAAAGCCGGGGCCCATTGTGTGGTTTGCGATAAAGCTCTCCACTTTCTCTTGCATGGCTGTGATCCGGCCCCGAGGTACCGTGCAGTAGTAGGGGGTATTTTGCTCTCGGTGAGAGGCGGATGGCTCCGCCCAATCGTCCCCCTTCTCAACTGCGTGAGAAACCCTCGCCTCTTGCAGGCGACTGTTTTCTCTTCTGTGTCCAGAGAAGCATGGCCAGAAGAGGTAGACTCGGAATCGTCCTCTGACGAGTCCGAAGAGGACGACTCCTCCCCTCTCCCGGAGGGGCCCGCCTCCTATCCTTTAAAAGGAGCAGGAGAGAATGTAGAATTGTCAACTGTAAAATGGGAAGGGGTCACTTTGACTCCTCCCTCAGAACTGCCGGCTTTCAAACCTCTTTGTTTCACTTCCACATCTGGCGCCTGGTAAGATGTTTCACTAATCGGCACCCTGTGGGAGGAAGCCGTCTGAGTTTGAGATCCTGGCAGTCTTTTTTTGTTCTGGCCATCATGCTCTGCATAGACACAGATACAGTCGGACTTTGTATAAAGGGCAAAGATGGGTCCAGAAAAGGGCAGGCGGCACTCCTAGTCCTAGATTCAGCCGTCCCCGGTGACCGGCTGATCACTAACCTAGGTCGTGTCGTGTGCTTCCGTGGTGCCATTTCAAAAAAGAATAAAGTAAAGAGAAAATTAAGAGTAAGAGAACCGACGGTTACCTGAACGAGTGACGATTGATGAAGTTCTGAAAATCCTTTGCAGTCGGCTTGTCAGAGCAGGCGGTAGGCAGAAAGGGTCCAAAATGTCAGAGCAAGTTCAGGGGTCCGAATGTTCTCTCACAAAGTTTTCAAGTGTGAAAATGACCGAAGTCAACACTCCTTTATATAGGCGAAGTGAGAAGGCGAAGGGTCACTTCCAGAATTCAAAATTTTGGCGGAGAATCTCTCGGCCTCTCGCCGAGTGACACCTGTAGCAGGCCGTCGCCTGTTACAGGGCGATACCTGTCACAGGTAACACGTGACCAGTCACGTGCCACCTGTGAGGGGCAAATGATTAGGGGATTTTCCCCACCAATCACCATCTGACAAGTGGACCAATCAGGTTCCGCCATGTGTCCGTCACATGGGCCAATAGGAGCCTGCCACGTGTCAAGCAATGATCCGTCCACTATGGACCAATTACGACACGACACGTGTCCTTCCCATGACACCTGGGATAACCGGTCACCTAGGCCCAACTTCCGTGGGAAGCCCAATCAGCCCAAGGTTAACCTAAACCTAGATTGGCACGTTTCCCGAGGTTATAAATACCTCCTTAATCCTCATTAAGGGAGATACGCAGATTACACACATTAAACTCTCTCACCTAGAGAGACCCAATCACTTTAATTTCCGCATTAATTACTCCTTAATCAAGTACTAACTTGACCGTCGGAGGCGGATCTCCAATCATCCGGAGCATCCGTTTGTTTTGCAGGTACAGGCGTCCGGTT
>NW_018742542.1:0-22844 GCF_001683475.1 Chenopodium quinoa | reverse complement strand
AAACACATTGAAACAAAGCTATTTGAATTAAATGAAAGTCAAACACATTCAAACAAAGCTAATTGAATCAAATGAAAGTCAACACTTCAAACAAAGCTATTTTAATTAAATGAATGTCAAATACATTCTACAAAGCTAATTGAATCAAATGAAAGTCAAACACATTCAAACAAAGCTGTTTGAATCAAATGAGAGTCAAATAAATTCAATCAAAGCTAATTAAATAAAATAAAATAAAATACATTCTACAAAGCTAATTGAATCAAATGAAAGTCAAACACATTCAATCAAAGTCTTTTAAATCAAATGAAAGTCAAACACATTCAAAAAAAGCTTTTTAATTTAAATGAAAGTCAAACACATTCAAACAAAGCTATATAAATCAAATGAAAGTGAAATGCATTCTACAAAACAAATTGATCTAAATGAAATTAAACACATTCAAACAAAGCTATTAGAATCAAATGACAGTCAAACACATTCTACAAAGCTAAGTGAATCAATTGAAAGTCAAACACATTCAAACAAAGCTATTTGAAGAAAATGAAAGTCAAATACATTCTACAAAGCAAATTGAATCAAATGAAAGTCAAACACAGTCAAACAAAGTTATTTGATTCAAATGAAAGTCAAATACATTCTACAAAGCTAATTGAATCAAATGAAAGTCAAACACATTCAAACAAAGTTGTTTGAATCAAATGAGAGTCAAATAAACTCAATCAAAGCTAATTAAATAAAATAAAATAAAATACATTCTACAAAGCTAATTGAATCAAATGAAAGTCAAACACATTCAAACAAAGTCTTTTAAATCAAACGAAAGTCAAACACATTCAAAAAAAGCTTTTTAATTTAAATGAAAGTCAAACACATTCAAACAAAGCTATATAAATCAAATGAAAGTGAAATGCATTCTACAAAACAAATTGATCTAAATGAAATTCAAACACATTCAAACAAAGCTATTTGAATCAAATGAGTCAAACACATTCTACAAAGCTAAGTGAATCAATTGAAAGTCAAACACATTCAAACAAAGCTATTTGAATCAAATGAAAGTCAAATACATTCTACAAAGCTAATTGAATCAAATGAAAGTCAAACACATTCAAACAAAGCTAATTGAATCAAATGAATGTCAAAACACATTCGAACAAAGCTATTTTAATTAATTGAATGTCAAATACATTCTACAAAGCTAATTGAATCAAATGAAAGTCAAACACATTCAAACAAAGCTATTTGAAGAAAATGAAAGTCAAATACATTCTACAAAGCAAATTGAATCAAATGAAAGTCAAACACAGTCAAACAAAGTTATTTGATTCAAATGAAAGTCAAATACATTCTACAAAGCTAATTGAATCAAATGAAAGTCAAACACATTCAAACAAAGCTGTTTGAATCAAATGAGAGTCAAATAAACTCAATCAAAGCTAATTAAAAAAATAAAAATAAAATACATTCTATAAAGCTAATTGAATCAAATAAAAGTCAAACACATTCAAACAAAGTCTTTTAAATCAAACGAAAGTCAAACACATTCAAAAAAAGCTTTTTAATTTAAATGAAAGTCAAACACATTCAAACAAAGCTATATAAATCAAATGAAAGTGAAATGCATTCTACAAAATAAATTGATCTAAATGAAATTCAAACACATTCAAACAAAGCTATTTGAATCAAATGACAGTCAAACACATTCTACAAAGCTAAGTGAATCAATTGAAAGTCAAACACATTCAAACAAAGCTATTTGAATCAAATGAAAGTCAAATACATTCTACAAAGCTAATTGAATCAAATGAAAGTCAAACACATTCAAACAAAGCTAATTGAATCAAATGAAGTCAAACACATTCGAACAAAGCTATTTTAATTAATTGAATGTCAAATACATTCTACAAAGCTAATTGAATCAAATGAAAGTCAAACACATTCAAAGCAAAGCTATTTGAAGAAAATGAAAGTCAAATACATTCTACAATGCAAATTGAAACAAATGAAAGTCAAACACAGTCAAACAAAGTTATTTGACTCAAATGAAAGTCAAATACATTCTACAAAGCTAATTGAATCAAATGAAAGTCAAACACATGCAAATAAAGCTATTTGAATCAAATGAAAGTCAAATACGTTCTACAAAGCTAATTGTATCAAATAAAAAATAAAATACATTCTACAAAGCTATTGAATCAAATGAAAGTCAAACACATTCAAACAAAGTCTTTTAAATCAAATGAAAGTCAAACACATTCAAAAAAAGCTTTATTTTTTAAATGAAAGTCAAACACATTCAAACAAAGCTATATAAATCAAATGAAAGTGAAATGCATTCTACAAAGCAAATTGATCTAAATGAAATTCAAACACATTCAAACAAAGCTATTTGAATCAAATGACAGTCAAACACATTCTACAAAGCTAATTGAATCAAATTGAAAGTCAAACAATTCAACAAAGCTCAATTCATTCTACAAAGCTAATTGAATCGAATGAAAGTCAAACACATTCAAACAAAGCTAATTGAATCAAATGAAAGTCAAACACATTCAAACAAAGCTATTTAAAGAAAATGAAAGTCAAATACATTCTACAATGCAAATTGAATCAAATGAAAGTCAAACACAGTCAAACAAAGTTATTTGATTCAAATGAAAGTCAAATACATTCTACAAAGCTAATTGAATCAAATGAATGTCAAACACATTCAAACAAAACTTTGAATCAAATGAGAGTCAAATAAATTCAATCAAAGCTAATTAAATAAAAAAAAATAAAATACATTCTACAAAGCTAATTGAATCAAATGAAAGTCAAACACATTCAAATAAAGTCTTTTAAATCAAATGAAAGTCAAACACATTCAAAAAAAGCTTTTTAATTTAAATGAAAGTCAAACACATTCAAACAAAGCTATATAAATCAAATGAAAGTGAAATGCATTCTACAAAGCAAATTGAATTAAATGAAATTCAAACACATTCAAACAAAGCTATTTGAATCAAATTACAGTAAAATACATTCTACAAAGCTAATTGAATCAATTGAAAGTCAAACACATTCAAACAAAGCTATTTGAATCAAATGAAAGTCAAATACATTCTACAAAGCTAATTGAATCAAATGAAAGTCAAACACATTCAAACAAAGTTAATTGAATCAAATGAAAGTCAAACACATTCAAACAAAGCTATTTTTAATTAAATGAATTCAAAATAAAATTATACAAAGCTAATTGAATCAAATGAAAGTCAAACACATTCAAACAAAGCTATTTGTAGAAAATGAAAGTCAAATACATTCTACAAAGCAAATTGAATCAAATGAAAGTCAAACACAGTCAAACAAAGTTATTTGATTCAAATGAAAGTCAAATACATTCTACAAAGCTAATTGAATCAAATGAAAGTCAAACACATTCAAACAAAGCTAATTAATTCAAATAAAAGTCAAATACATTCTACAAAGCTAATTGAATCAAATGAAAGTCAAACACATTCAAACAAAGCTGTTTGAATCAAATGAGAGTCAAATAAATTCAAACAAAGCTAATTAAATAAAATAAAAGTAAAATACATTCTACAAAGCTAATTGAATCAAATGAAAGTCAAACACATTCAAACAAAGTCTTTTAAATCAAATGAAAGTCAAACACATTCAAAAAAAGCTTTTTAATTTAAATGAAAGTCAAACACATTCAAACAAAAGCTATATAAATCAAATGAAAGTGAAATGCATTCTACAAAGCAAATTGAATTAAATGAAATTCAAAACACATTCAAACAAAGCTATTTGAATTCAAATGACAGTAACATACATTCTACAAAGCTAATTGAATCAATTGAAAGTCAAACACATTGAAACAAAGATATTTGAATTAAATGAAAGTCAAATACATTCTACAAAGCTAATTGAATCAAATGAAAGTCAAACACATTCAAACAAAGCTAATTGAATCAAATGAAAGTCAAACACATTCAAACAAAGCTATTTTAATTAAATGAATGTCAAATACATTCTACAAAGCTAATTGAATCAAATGAAAGTCAAACACATTCAAACAAAGCTATTTGAAGAAAATGAAAAGTCAAATACATTCTACAAAGCAAATTGAAACAAATGAAAGTAAAACACAGTCAAACAAAGTTATTTAACTCAAATGAAAGTCAAATACATTCTACAAAGCTAATTGAATCAAATGAAAGTCAAACACATTCAAACAAAGCTATTTGAATCAAATGAAAGTAAAAAAACATTCAAACAAAGATTTTGAATCAAATGAAAGTCAAATACATTCTACAAAGCTAATTGAATCAAATGAAAGTCAAACACATTCAAATAAAGCTATTTGAATCAAATGAAAGTCAAAATACATTATACAAACCTAATTGAATCAAATGAAAGTCAAACAAATTCAAACAAAGCTATTTGAATCAAAGGAGAGTCAAATAAATTCAAACAAAGCTAATTAAGTCAAATAAAAGTAAAATACATTCTACAAAGCTAATTGAATAAAATGAAAGTCAAAACACATTTAAACAAAGCCTTTTAAATCAAATGAAAGTCAAACACATTCAAAAAAAGCTTTTTAATTTAAATGAATGTCAAACACATTCAAACAAAGCTATATAAATCAAATGAAAGTGAAATGCATTCTACAAAGCAAATTGATCTAAATGAAATTCAAACACATTCAAACAAAGCTATTTGAATCAAATGATAGTCAAACACATTCTACAAAGCTAATTGAATCAATTGAAAGTCAAACACATTCAAACAAAGCTATTTGAATCAAATGAAAGTCAAATACATTCTACAAAGCTAATAGAATCAAATGAAAGTCAAACACATTCAAAACAAAGCTAATTGAATCAAATGAAAGTCAAACACATTCAAATAAAGCTAATTGAATCAAATGGAAGTCAAATACATTCTACAAAGCTAATTGAATTAAATTAAAGTCGAACACATTCAAAATAAGCTAATTGAATTTAATGAAAGTCAAACACATTCAAACAAAGCTTTCGAATCAAGTGAAAGTCAAATACATTCTACAAAGCTAATTGAATCAAATGAAAGTCAAACACAATCAAACAAAGCTATTTGAAGAAAATGAAAGTCAAATACATTCTACAATGCAAATTGAAACAAATGAAAGTCAAACATAGTCAAACAAAGTTATTTAACTCAAATGAAAGTCAAATACATTCTACAAAGCTAATTGAATCAAATGAAAGTCAAACACATTCAAATAAAGCTATTTGAATCAAATGAAAGTCAAATGCGTTCTACAAAGCTAATTGTATCAAATGAAAGTCAAATACATTCTACTAAGCTAATTGAATCAAATGAAAGTCAAATTAATTCAAACAAAGCTATTTTGAATCAAATGACAGTCAAATACGTTCTACAAAGCTAATTGTATCAAATAAAAGTCCAAACACATTCAAACAAAGCTAATTGAATCAATTGAAAGTCAAACACATTCAAACAAAGCTATTTTAGTTAAATGAATGTCAAATACATTCTACAAAGCTAATTGAATCAAATGAAAGTCAATCACATTCAAACAAAGCTATTTGAATCAAATGAAAGACAAATACATTCTACAAAGCTAATTAAATCAAATGAAAGTCAAAACACATTCAAATAAAGCTATTTGAATCAAATGAAAGTCAAATACGTTCTACAAAGCTAATTGTATCAAATGAAAGTCAAACGCAATCAAATAAAGCTATTTGAGTCACATGAAAGTCAAACACATTCAAACAAAGTTGTTTAAATTAAATGAAAGTGAAATGTATTCTACAAAGCTAATTGAATCAAATCAAAGTTAAACGCATTCAAACAAAGCTATTTGAATCAAATGAGAGTCAAATACATTCTACAAAGCTAATTGAATCAAATGAAAGTCAAACACATTCAAACAAAGCTATTTGAAGAAAATGAAAGTCAAATACATTCTACAAAGCAAATTGAAACAAATGAAAGTCAGACACAGTCAAACAAAGTTATTTGTCTCAAATGAAAGTTAAATACATTCTACAAAAGCTAATTGAATCAAATGAAAGTCAAACACATTCAAACAAAGCTATTTGAATCAAATGAAAGTCAAACACATTCAAACAAAGATTTTGAATCAAATGAAAGTCAAATACATTCTACAAAGCTAATTGAATCAAATGAAAGTCAAACACATTCAAATTAAAGCTATTTGAATCAAATGAAAGTCAAATACATTCTACAAAGCTAATTGAATCAAATGAAAGTCAAACACATTTTAAACAAAGCTATTTGAATCAAAGGAGAGTCAAATAAATTCAAATAAAGCTAATTAAATCAAATAAAAGTAAAATACATTCTACAAAGCTAATTGAATCAAATGAAAGTCAAAACACTTTCAAACAAAGCCTTTTAAATCAAATGAAAGTCAAACACAATTAAAAAAAGCGTTTTAATTTAAATGAAAGTCAAACACAATCAAACAAAGCTATATAAATCAAATGAAAGTGAAATGCATTCTACAAAGCAAATTGATCTAAATAAATTCAAACACATTCAAACAAAGCTATTTGAGTCAAATGACAGTCAAAACACATTCTACAAAGCTAATTGAATCAATTGAAAGTCAAACACATTCAACCAAAGCTATTTGAATCAAATGAAAGTCAAATACATTCTACAAAGCTAATTGAATCAAATGAAAGTCAAACACATTCAAACAAAGCTAATTGAATCAAATGAAAGTCAAACACATTCAAACAAAGCTATTTTAATTAATTGAATGTCAAATACATTCTACCAAGCTAATTGAATCAAATAAAAGTCAAACACATTCAAACAAAGCTATTTGAATCAAATGACAGTCAAACACATTCAAACAAAGCTATTTGAATCAAATGAAAGTCAAACACATTCAAACAAAGCTATTTGAATCAAATGAAAGTCAAATACATTCTACAAAGCTAATTGAATCAAATGAAAGTCAAACACATTCAAACAAAGCTAATTGAATCAAATGAAAGTCAAACACATTCAAACAAAGCTATTTAAAGAAAAATGAAAGTCAAATACATTCTACAAAGCAAATTGAATCAAATGAAAGTCAAACACAGTCAAACAAAGTTATTTGATTCAAATGAAAGTCAAATACATTCTACAAAGCTAATTGAATCAAATGAAAGTCAAACACATTCAAACAAAGCTGTTTGAATCAAATGAGAGTCAAATAAATTCAATCAAAGCTAATTAAATAAAATAAAAATAAAATACATTCTACAAAGCTAATTGAATCAAATGAAAGTCAAACACATTCAAACAAAGT
This sequence comes from Chenopodium quinoa, assembly GCF_001683475.1. Taxonomy (NCBI): domain Eukaryota; kingdom Viridiplantae; phylum Streptophyta; class Magnoliopsida; order Caryophyllales; family Amaranthaceae; genus Chenopodium; species Chenopodium quinoa. Next base: position 15,514 of record NW_018742542.1, on the reverse strand, counting down.
CTTTTAAATCAAATGAAAGTCAAACACATTCAAAAAAAGCTTTTTAATTTAAATGAAAGTCAAACACATTCAAACAAAGCTATATAAATCAAATGAAAGTGAAATGCATTCTACAAAGCAAATTGAATTAAATTAAATTCAAACACATTCAAACTAAGTTATTTAACTCAAATGAAAGTCAAATACATTCTACAAAGCTAATTGAATCAAATGAAAGTCAAACACATTCAAATAAAGCTATTTGAATCAAATGAAAGTCAAATACGTTCTACAAAGCTAATTGAATCAAATGAAAGTCAAATACATTCTACTAAGCTAATTGAATCAAATGAAAGTCAAATAAATTCAAACAAAGCTATTTGAATCAAATGACAGTCAAATACGTTCTACAAAGCTAATTGTATCAAATGAAAGTCAAACACATTCAAACAAAGCTAATTAAATAAAATGAAAGTCAAACACATTCAAACAAAGCTATCTTAATTAAATGAATGTCAAATACATTCTACAAAGCTAATTGAATCAAATGAAAGTCAAACACATTCAAACAAAGCTATTTGAATCAAATGAAAGACAAATACATTCTACAAAGCTAATTAAATCAAATGAAAGTCAAACACATTCAAATAAAGCTATTTGAATCAAATGAAAGTCAAATACGTTCTACAAAGCTAATTGTATCAAATGAAAGTCAAACGCAATCAAATAAAGCTATTTGAGTCAAATGAAAGTCAAACACATTCAAACAAAGTTGTTTAAATTAAATGAAAGTGAAATGTATTCTACAAAGCTAATTGAATCAAATCAAAGTTAAACCCATTCAAACAAAGCTATTTGAATCAAATGACAGTAACATACATTCTACAAAGCTAATTGAATCAAATGAAAGTCAAACACATTCAAACAAAGCTATTTGAAGAAAATGAAAGTCAAATACATTCTACAAAGCTAATTGAATCAAATGAAAGTCAAACACATTCAAACAAAGCTAATTGAATCAAATGAAAGTCAAACACATTCAAACAAAGCTATTTTAATTAAATGAATGTCAAATACATTCTACAAAGCTAATTGAATCAAATGAAAGTCAAACACATTCAAACAAAGCTATTTGAAGAAAATGAAAATCAAATACATTCTACAAAGCAAATTGAAACAAATGAAAGTCAAACACAGTCAAACAAAGTTATTTAACTCAAATGAAAGTCAAATACATTCTACAAAGCTAATTGAATCAAATGAAAGTCAAAACACATTCAGACAAAGCTATTTGAATCAAATGAAAGTCAAACACATTCAAACAAAGATTTTGAATCAAAAGAAAGTCAAATACATTCTACAAAGCTAATTGAATCAAATGAAAGTCAAACACATTCAAATAAAGCTATTTGAATCAAATGAAAATCAAATACATTCTACAAAGCTAATTGAATCAAATGAAAGTCAAACACATTCAAACAAAGCTATTAGAATCAAAGGAGAGTCAAATAAATTCAAACAAAGCTAATTAAATCAAATAAAAGTAAAATACATTCTACAAAGCTAATTGAATCAAATGAAAGTCAAACACATTCAAACAAAGCCTTTTAAATCAAATGAAAGTCAAACACATTCAAAAAAAAGCTTTTTAATTTAAATGAAAGTGAAACACATTCAAACAAAGCTATATAAATCAAATGAAAGTGAAATGCATTCTACAAAGCAAATTGATCTAAATGAAATTCAAACTCATTCAAACAAAGCTACTTGAATCAAACGACAGTCAAACACATTCTACAAAGCTAATTGAATCAATTGAAAGTCAAACACATTCAAACAAAGCTATTTGAATCAAATGAAAGTCAAACACATTCAAACAAAGCTATTTTAATTTAATGAATGTCAAATACATTCTACAAAGCTAATTGAATCAAATGAAAGTCAAACACATTCAATTTAAGCTATTTGAAGAAAATGAAAGTCAAATACATTCTACAAAGCAAATTGAATCAAATGAAAGTCAAACACAGTCAAACAAAGTTATTTGATTCAAATGAAAGTCAAATACATTCTACAAAGCTAATTGAATCAAATGAAAGTCAAACACATTCAAACAAAGCTAATTCAATCAAATAAAAGTCAAATACATTCTACAAAGCTAATTGAATCATATAAAAGTCAAACACATTCAAACAAAGCAAATTGAATCAAATGGAAGTCAAATACATTCTACAAAGCTAATTGAATTAAATTAAAGTCGAACACATTCAAAATAAGCTAATTGAATTTAATTAAAGTCAAACACATTCAAACAAAGCTTTTGAATCAAGTGAAAGTCAAATACATTCTACAAAGCTAATTGAATCAAATGAAAGTCAAACACAATCAAACAAAGCTATTTGAAGAAAATGAAAGTCAAATACATTCTACAATGCAAATTGAAACAAATGAAAGTCAAACACAGTCAAACAAAGTTATTTAACTCAAATGAAAGTCAAATACATTCTACAAAGCTAATTGAATCAAATGAAAGTCAAACACATTCAAATAAAGCTATTTGAATCAAATGAAAGTCAAATACGTTCTACAAAGCTAATTGTATCAAATGAAAGTCAAATACATTCTACTACGCTAATTGAATCAAATGAAAGTCAAATAAATTCAAACAAAGCTATTTGAATCAAATGACAGTCAAATACGTTCTACAAAGCTAATTGTATGAAATGAAAGTCAAACACATTCAAACAAAGCTAATTGAATAAAATGAAAGTGAAACACATTCAAACAAAGCTATTTTAATTAAATGAATGTCAAATACATTCTACAAAGCTAATTGAATCAAATGAAAGTCAAACACATTCAAACAAAGCTATTTGAATCAAATGAAAGACAAATACATTCACAAAGCTAATTAAATCAAATGAAAGTCAAACACATTCAAATAAAGCTATTTGAATTAAATGAAAGTCAAATACGTTCTACAAAGCTAATTGTATCAAATGAAAGTCAAACGTAATCAAATAAAGCTATTTGAGTCAAATGAAAGTCAAACACATTCAAACAAAGTTGTTTAAATTAAATGAAAGTGAAATGTATTCTACAAAGCTAATTGAATCAAATGAAAGTTAAACGCATTCAAAACAAAGCTATTTGAATCAAATGAGAGTCAAATACATTCTACAAAGCTAATTGAATCAAATGAAAGTCAAACACATTCAAACAAAGCTATTTGAAGAAAATGAAAGTCAAAATACATTCTACAAAGCAAATTGAAACAAATGAAAGTCAGACACAGTCAAAACAAAGTTATTTGACTCAAATGAAAGTCAAATACATTCTACAAAGCTAATTGAATCAAATGAAAGTCAAACACATTCAAACAAAGCTATTTGAATCAAATGAAAGTCAAACACATTCAAACAAAGATTTTGAATCAAATGAAAGTCAAATTCATTCTACAAAGCTAATTGAATCAAATGAAAGTCAAACACATTCAAATAAAGCTATTTGAATCAAATGAAAGTCAAATACATTTAAACAAAGCTATTTGAATCAAAGGAGAGTCAAATAAATTCAAATAAAGCTAATTAAATCAAATAAAAGTAAAATACATTCTACAAAGCTAATTGAATCAAATGAAAGTCAAACACTTTCAAACAAAGCCTTTTAAATCAAATGAAAGTCAAACACAATTAAAAAAAAGCGTTTTAATTTAAAATGAAAGTCAAACACAATCAAACAAAGCTATATAAATCAAATGAAAGTGAAATGCATTCTACAAAGCAAATTGATCTAAATAAATTCAAACACATTCAAACAAAGCTATTTGAATCCAATGACAGTCAAACACATTCTACAAAGCTAATTAAATCAATTGAAAGTCAAACACATTCAAACAAAGCTATTTGAATCAAATGAAAGTCAAATACATTCTACAATGCTAATTGAACCAAATGAAAGTCAAACACATTCAAACAAAGCTAATTGAATCAAATGAAAGTCAAACACTTTCAAACAAAGCCTTTTAAATCAAATGAAAGTCAAACACAATTAAAAAAAGCGTTTTAATTTAAATGAAAGTCAAACACAATCAAACAAAGCTATATAAATCAAATGAAAGTGAAATGCATTCTACAAAGCAAATTGATCTAAATAAATTCAAACACATTCAAACAAAGCTATTTGAATCCAATGACAGTCAAACACATTCTACAAAGCTAATTAAATCAATTGAAAGTCAAACACATTCAAATAAAGCTATTTTAATTAATTGAATGTCAAATACATTCTACAAAGCTAATTGAATCAAATGAAAGTCAAATACATTCAAACAAAGCTATTTGAAGAAAATCAAAGTCAAATACATTCTACAAAGCAAATTGAATCAAATGAAAGTCAAACACAGTCAAACAAAGTTATTTGATTCAAATGAAAGTCAAACACATTCTACAAAGCTAATTGAATAAAATGAAAGTCAAACACATTCAAACAAAGCTGTTTGAATCAAATGAGAGTCAAATAAACTCAATCAAAGCTAATTAAATAAAAATAAAAATAAAATACATTCTACAAAGCTAATTGAATCAAATGAAAGTCAAACACATTCAAACAAAGTCTTTTAAATCAAATGAAAGTCAAACACATTCAAAAAAAGCTTTTTAATTTAAACTGAAGTCAAACACATTCATACAAAGCTATATAAATCAAATGAAAGTGAAATGCATTCTACAAAGCAAATTGATCTAAATGAAATTCAAACACATTCAAACAAAGCTATTTGAATCAAATGACAGTCAAACACATTCTACAAGGCTAATTGAATCAATTGAAAGTTAAACACATTCAAACAAAGCTATTTGAATCAAATGAAAGTCAAATACATTCTACAAAGCTAATTGAATCAAATGAAAGTCAAACATAGTCAAACAAAGTTATTTGATTCAAATGAAAGTCAAATACATTCTACAAAGCTAATTGAATCAAATGAAAGTCAAACACATTCAAACAAAGCTGTTTGAATCAAATGAGAGTCAAATAAATTCAATCAAAGCTAATTAAATAAAATAAAAAATAAAATACATTCTACAAAGCTAATTGAATCAAATGAAAGTCAAACACATTCATACAAAGTCTTTTAAATCAAATGAAAGTCAAAACACATTCAAAAAAAAGCTTTACTTTTTAAATGAAAGTCAAACACATTCAAACAAAGCTATATAAATAAATGAAAGTGAAATGCATTCTACAAAGCAAATTGATCTAAATGAAATTCAAAAACATTCAAAGAAAGCTATTTGAATCAAATGACAGTCAAACACATTCTACAAAGCTAATTGAATCAATTGAAAGTCAAACACATTCAAACAAAGCTATTTGAATCAAATGAAAGTCAAATACATTCTACAAAGCTAATTGAATCAAATGAAAGTCAAACACATTCAAACAAAGCTAATTGAATCAAATGAAAGTCAAACACATTCAAACAATGCTATTTAAAGAAAATGAAAGTCAAATACATTCTACAAAGCAAATTGAATAAAATGAAAGTCAAACACAGTCAAACAAAGTTATTTGATTCCAATGAAAGTCAAATACATTCTACAAAGCTAAATTGAATCAAATGAAAGTCAAACACATTAAAACAAAGCTGTTTGAATCAAATGAGAGTCAAATAAATTCAATCAAAGCTAATTAAATAAAATAAAAATAAAATACATTCTACAAAGCTAATTGAATCAAATGAAAGTCAAACACATTCAAACAAAGTCTTTTAATTCAAATGAAAGTCAAACACATTCGAAAAAAGCTTTTTAATTTAAATGAAATTCAAACACATTCAAACAAAGCTATTTGAATCAAATGACAGTAAAATACATTCTACAAAGCTAATTGAATCAATTGAAAGTCAAACACATTCAAACAAAGCTATTTGAATCAAATGAAAGTCAAATACATTCTACAAAGCTAATTGAATCAAATGAAAGTCAAACACATTCAAACAAAGCTAATTGAATAAAATGAAAGTCAAACACATTCAAACAAAGCTATTTTAATTAAATGAATGTCAAATACATTCTACAAAGCTAATTGAATCAAATGAAAGTCAAACACATTCAAAACAAAGCTATTTGTAGAAATTGAAAGTCAAATACATTCTACAAAGCAAATTGAATCAAATGAAAGTCAAACACAGTCAAACAAAGTTATTTAATTCAAATGAAAGTCAAATACATTCTACAAAGCAAATTGAATCAAATGAAAGTCAAACACAGTCAAACAAAGTTATTTGATTCAAATGAAAGTCAAATACATTCTACAAAGCTAATTGAATCAAATGAAAGTCAAACACATTAAAACAAAGCTGTTTGAATCAAATGAGAGTCAAATAAATTCAATCAAAGCTAATTAAATAAAATAAAAATAAAATACATTCTACAAAGCTAATTGAATCAAATGAAAGTCAAACACATTCAAACAAAGTCTTTTAAATCAAATGAAAGTCAAACACATTCAAAAAAAGCTTTTTTAATTTAAATGAAAGTCAAACACATTCAAACAAAGCTATATAAATCAAATGAAAGTGAAATGCATTCTTCAAAGCAAATTGAATTAAATGAAATTCAAACACATCCAAACAAAGCTATTTGAATCAAATGACAGTAAAATACATTCTACAAAGCTAATTGTATCAATTGAAAGTCAAACACATTCAAACAAAGCTATTTGAATCAAATGAAAGTCAAATACATTCTACAAAGCTAATTGAATCAAATGAAAGTCAAACACATTCAAACAAAGCTAATTGAATAAAATGAAAGTCAAACACATTCAAACAAAGCTATTATAATTAAATGAATGTCAAATACATTCTACAAAGTTAATTGAATCAAATGAAAGTCTAACACATTCAAACAAAGCTATTTGTAGAAATTGAAAGTCAAATACATTCTACAAAGCAAAATTGAATCAAATGAAAGTCAAACACAGTCAAACAAAGTTATTTGATTCAAATGAAAGTCAAATACATTCTACAAAGCTAATTGAATCAAATGAAAGTCAAACACATTCAAACAAAGCTAATTAAATCAAATAAAAGTCAAATACATTCTACAAACTAATTGAATCAAATGAAAGTGAAACACATTTAAACAAAGCTGTTTGAATCAAATGAGAGTCAAATAAATTCAAACAAAGCTAATTAGATAAAATAAAAGTAAAATACATTCTACAAAGCTAATTGAATCAAATGAAAGTCAAACATATTGAAACAAAGTCTTTTAAATCAAATGAAAGTCAAACGCATTCAAAAAAAGCTTGTTAATTTAAATGAAAGTCAAACACATTCAAACAAAGCTATATAAATCAAATGAAAGTGAAATGCATTCTACAAAGCAAATTGAATTAAATAAAATTCAAACACATTCAAACAAAGCTATTTGAATCAAATGACAGTAACATACATTCTACAAAGCTAATTGAATCAATTGAAAGTCAAACACATTCAAACAAAGCTATTTGAATCAAATGAAAGTCAAATACATTCTACAAAGCAAATTGAATCAAATGAAAGTCAAACACAGTTAAACAAAGCTAATTGAATAAAACGAAAGTCAAATACATTCTACAAAGCTAATTGAATCAAATGAAAGTCAAACACATTCAAACAAAGCTAATTGAATCAAATGAAAGTCAAACACATTCAAATAAAGCTATTTGTAGAAAGTGAAAGTCAAATACATTCTACAAAGCAAATTGAATCAAATGAAAGTTAAACACAGTCAAACAAAGTTATTTGATTCAAATGAAAGTCAAATACATTCTACAAAGCTAATTGAATCAAATGAAAGTCAAACACATTCAAACAAAGCTAATTAAATCAAATAAAAGTCAAATACATTCTACAAAGCTAATTGAATCAAATGAAAGTGAAACACATTTAAACAAAGCTGTTTGAATCAAATGAGAGTCAAATAAATTAAAACAAAGCTAATTAAATAAAATAAAAGTAAAATACATTTTACAAAGCTAATTGAATCAAATGAAAGTCAAACACATTCAAACAAAGTCTTTTAAATCAAATGAAAGTCAAACACATTCAAAAAAAGCTTTTTTAATTTAAATGAAAGTCAAACACATTCAAACAAAGCTATATAAATCAAATGAAAGTGAAATGCATTCTACAAAGCAAATTGAATTAAATGAAATTCAAAACACATTCAAACAAAGCTATTTGAATCAGATGACAGTAACATACATTCTACAAAGCTATTTGAATCAATTGAAAGTCAAACACATTCAAACAAAGCTATTTGAAGAAAATGAAAGTCAAATACATTCTACAAAGCAAATTGAATCAAATGAAAGTCAAACACAGTCAAACAAAGTTATTTGATTCAAATGAAAGTCAAATACATTCAAACAAAGCTAATTAAATAAAATAAAAGTAAAATACATTCAACAAAGCTAATTGAATCAAATGAAAGTCAAACACATTCAAACAAAGTCTTTTAAATCAAATGAAAGTCAAACACATTCAAAAAAGCTTTTTAATTTAAATGAAAGTCAAACACATTCAAACAAAGCTATTTGAAGTAAATGAAAGTGAAATGCATTTTACAAAGCAAATTGAATTAAATGAAATTCAAACACATTCAAACAAAGCTATTTGAATCAAATGACAGTAACATACATTCTACAAAGCTAATTGAATCAAATGAAAGTCAAACACATTCAAACAAAGCTATTTGAATCAAATGAAAGTCTAACACATTCAAACAAAGATTTTGAATCAAATGAAAGTCAAATACATTCTACAGAGCTAATTGAATCAAATGAAAGTCAAACTCATTCAAATAAAGCTATTTGAATCAAATGAAAGTCAAATACATTCTACAAAGCTAATTCAATCAAATGAAAGTCAAACACATTCAAACAAAGCTATTTGAATCAAAGGAGAGTCAAATAAATTCAAACAAAGCTAATTAAATTAAATAAAAGTAAAATACATTCTACAAAGCTAATTGAATCAAATGAAAGTCAAACACATTCAAACAAAGCCTTTTAAATCAAATGAAAGTCAAACACATTCACAAAAAGTTTTTTAATTTAAATGAAAGTCAAACACATTCAAACAAAGCTATATAAATCAAATGAAAGTGAAATGCATTCTACAAAGCAAATTGATCTAAATGAAATTCAAACACATTCAAACAAAGCTATTTGAATCAAATGACAGTCAAACACATTCTACAAAGCTAATTGAATCAATTGAAAGTCAAACACATTAAAACAAAGCTATTTGAATGAAATGAAAGTCAAATACATTCTACAAAGCTAATTGAATCAAATGAAAGTCAAACACATTCAAACAAAGCTAATTGAATCAAATGAAAGTCAAAACACATTCAAACAAAGCTATTTTAATTAAATGAATGTCAAATACATTCTACAAAGCTAATTGAATCAGATGAAAGTCAAACACATTCAAACAAAGCTATTTGAAGAAAACAAAAGTCAAATACATTCTACAAAGCAAATTGAATCAAATGAAAGTCAAACACAATCAAACAAAGTTATTTGATTTAAATGAAAGTCAAATACATTCTACAAAGCTAATAGAATCAAATGAAAGTCAAACGCATTCAAACAAAGCTAATTAAATCAAATAAAAGTCAAATACATTCTACAAAGCTAATTGAATCATATAAAAGTCAAACACATTCAAACAAAGCTAATTGAATTAAATGGAAGGCAAATACATTCTACAAAGCTAATTGAATTAAATTAAAGTCGAACACATTCAAAATAAGCTAATTGAATTTAATGAAAGTCAAAACACATTCAAACAAAGCTTTCGAATCAAGTGAAAGTCAAATACATTCTACAAAGCTAATTGAATCAAATGAAAGTCAAACACAATCAAACAAAGCTATTTGTAGAAAATGAAAGTCAAATACATTCTACAAAGCTAATTTGAATCAAATGAAAGTCAAACACATTCAAATAAAGCTATTTGAATCAAATGAAAGTCAAATACGTTCTAAAAAGCTAATTGTATCAAATGAAAGTCAAATACATTCTACTAAGCTAATTGAATCAAATGAAAGTCAAATAAATTCAAACAAAGCTATTTGAATCAAATGACAGTCAAATACATTCTACAAAGCTAATTGAATCAAATGAAAGTCAAACACATTCAAACAAAGCTAATTGAATCAAATGAAAGTCAAACACATTCAAACAAAGCTATTTAAAGAAAATGAAAGTCAAATACATTGTACAAAGCAAATTGAATCAAATGAAAGTCAAACACAGTCAAACAAAGTTATTTGATTCAAATGAAAGTCAAATACATTCTAACAAAGCTAATTGAATCAAATGAAAGTCAAACACATTAAAACAAAGCTGTTTGAATCAAATGAGAGTCAAATAAATTCAATCAAAGCTAATTAAATAAAATAAAAATAAAATCCATTCTACAAAGCTAATTGAATCAAATGAAAGTCAAACACATTCAAACAAAGTCTTTTAAATCAAATGAAAGTCAAACACATTCAAAAAAAGCTTTTTAATTTAAATGAAAGTCAAACACATTCAAACAAAGCTATATAAATCAAATGAAAGTGAAATGAATTCTACAAAGCAAATTGAATTAAATGAAATTCAAACACATTCAAACAAAGCTATTTGAATCAAATGACAGTAAAATACATTCTACAAAGCTAATAGAATCAAATGAAAGTCAAACACATTCAAACAAAGCTATTTTAATTAATGGAATGTCAAATACATTCTACAAAGCTAATTGAATCAAATGAAAGTCAAACACATTCAAACAAAGCTATTTGAAGAAAACGAAAGTCAAATACATTCTACAAAGCAAATTGAATCAAATGAAAGTCAAACACAGTCAAACAAAGTTATTTGATTTAAATGAAAGTCAAATACATTCTGCAAAGCTAATAGAATCAAATGAAAGTCAAACACATTCAAACAAAGCTAATTAAATCAAATAAAAGTCAAATACATTCTACAAAGCTAATTGAATCAAATAAAAGTCAAAACACATTCAAACAAAGCTAATTGAATTAAATGGAAGTCAAATACATTCTACAAAGCTAATTGAATTAAATTAAAGTCGAACACATTCAAAATAAGCTAATTGTATTTAATGAAAGTCAAACACATTCAAACAAAGCTTTCGAATCAAGTGAAAGTCAAATACATTCTACCAAGCTAATTGAATCAAATGAAAGTCAAACACAATCAAACAAAGCTATTTGTAGAAAATGAAAGTCAAATACATTCTACAAAGCTAATTGAATCAAATGAAAGTCAAACACATTCAAATAAAGCTATTTGAATCAAAATGAAAGTCAAATACGTTCTACAAAGCAAATTGTATAAAATGAAAGTCAAATACATTCTACTAAGCTAATTGAATCAAATGAAAGTCAAATAAATTCAAACAAAGCTATTGAATCAAATGACAGTCAAATACATTCTACAAAGCTAATTGAATCAAATGAAAGTCAAACACATTCAAACAAAGCTAATTGAATCAAATGAAAGTCAAACACATTCAAACAAAGCTATTTAAAGAAAATGAAAGTCAAATACATTCTACAAAGCAAATTGAATCAAATGAAAGTCAAACACAGTCAAACAAAGTTATTTGATTCAAAATGAAAGTCAAATACATTCTACAAAGCTAATTGAATCAAATGAAAGTCAAACACATTAAAACAAAGCTGTTTTGAATCAAATGAGAGTCAAATAAATTCAATCAAAGCTAATTAAATAAAATAAAAATAAAATACATTCTACAAAGCTAATTGAATCAAATGAAAGTCAAACACATTCATACAAAGTATTTTAAATCAAATAAAAGTCAAACACATTCAAAAAAAAGCTTTTTAATTTAAATGAAAGTGAAACACATTCAAACAAAGCTATATAAATCAAATGAAAAGTGAAATGCATTCTACAAAGCAAATTGAATTAAATGAAATTCAAACACATTCAAACAAAGCTATTTGAAACAAATGACAGTGAAAATACATTCTACAAAGCTAATTGAATCAATTGAAAGTCAAACACATTCAAACAAAGCTATTTAAATCAAATGAAAGTCAAATACATTCTACAAAGCTAAATTGAATCAAATGAAAGTCAAAACACATTCAAACAAAGCTAATTGAATAAAATGAAAGTCAAACACATTCAAACAAAGCTATTTTAATTAAATGAATGTCAAATACATTCTACAAAGCTAATTGAATCAAATGAAAGTCAAACACATTCAAACAAAGCTATTTGCAGAAATTGAAAGTCAAATACATTCTACAAAGCAAATTGAATCAAATGAAAGTCAAACACAGTCAAACAAAGTTATTTGATTCAAATGAAAGTCAAATACATTCTACAAAGCTAATTGAATCAAATGAAAGTCAAACACATTAAAACAAAGCTGTTTGAATCAAATGAGAGTCAAATAAATTCAATCAAAGCTAATTAAATAAAATAAAAATAAAATACATTCTACAAAGCTAATTGAATCAAATGAAAGTCAAACACATTCATACAAAGTATTTTAAATCAAATAAAAGTCAAACACATTCAAAAAAAGCTTTTTAATTTAAATGAAAGTGAAACACATTCAAACAAAGCTATATAAATCAAATGAAAGTGAAATGCATTCTACAAAGCAAATTGAATTAAATGAAATTCAAACACATTCAAACAAAGCTATTTGAAACAAATGACAGTGAAATACATTCTACAAACCTAATTGAATCAATTGAAAGTCAAACACATTCAAACAAAGCTATTTAAATCAAATGAAAGTCAAATACATTCTACAAAGCTAATTGAATCAAATGAAAGTCAAACACATTCAAACAAAGCTAATTGAATAAAATGAAAGTCAAACACATTCAAACAAAGCTATTTTAATTAAATGAATGTCAAATACATTCTACAAAGCTAATTGAATCAAATGAAAGTCAAACACATTCAAACAAAGTTATTTGCAGAAATTGAAAGTCAAATACATTCTACAAAGCAAATTGAATCAAATGAAAGTCAAACACAGTCAAACAAAGTTATTTGATTCAAATGAAAGTCAAATACATTCTACAAAGCTAATTGAATCAAATGAAAGTCAAACACATTCAAACAAAGCTAATTAAGTCAAATAAAAGTCAAATACATTCTACAAAGCTAATTGAATCAAATGAAAGTGAAACACATTCAAACAAGGCTGTTTGAATCAAATGAGAGTCAAATAAATTCAAACAAAGCTAATTAAATAAAATAAAAGTAAAATACATTCAACAAAGCTAATTGAATCAAATGAAAGTTAAACACATTCAAACAAAGTCTTTTAAATCAAATGAAAGTCAAACACATTCAAAAAAGCTTTTTTAATTTAAATGAAAGTCAAACACATTCAAACAAAGCTATATAAATCAAATGAAAGTGAAATGCATTCTACAAAGCAAATTGAATTAAATGAAATTCAAACACATTCAAACAAAGCTATTTGAATCAAATGACAGTAACATACATTCTACAAAGCTAATTGAATCAATTGAAAGTCAAAAACACATTCAAACAAAGCTATTTGAAGAAAATGAAAGTCAAATACATTCTACAAAGCAAGTTGAATCAAATGAAAGTCAAACACAGTCAAACACAGTTATTTGATTCAAATGAAAGTCAAATACATTCTACAAAGCTAATTGAATCAAATGAAAGTCAAACACATTCAAACAAAGCTAATTGAATCAAATGAAAGTCAAACACATTCAAACAAAGCTATTTTATATAAATGAATGTCAAATACATTCTAAAAAGCTAATTGAATCAAATGAAAGTCAAACACATTCAAACAAAGCTATTTGAAGAAAATGAAAGTCCAATACATTCTACAAAGCAAATTGAAACAAATGAAAGTCAAACACAGTCAAACAAAGTTATTTAACTCAAATGAAAGTCAAATACATTCTACAAAGCTAATTGAATCAAATGAAAGAAACACATTCAAACAAAGCTAATTGAATCAAATGAAAGTCAAACACATTCAAACAAAGCTATTTAAAGAAAATGAAAGTCAAATACATTCTACAAAGCAAATTGAATCAAATGAAAGTCAAACACAGTCAAACAAAGTTATTTGATTCAAATGAAAGTCAAATACATTCTACAAAGCTAATTGAATCAAATGAAAGTCAAACACATTAAACAAAGCTGTTTGAATCAAATGAGAGTCAAATAAATTCAATCAAAGCTAATTAAATAAATAAAAATAAAATACATTCTACAAAGCTAATTGAATCAAATGAAAGTCAAACACATTCAAACAAAGTCTTTTAAATCAAATGAAAGTCAAACACATTCAAAAAAAGCTTTTTAATTTAAATGAAAGTCAAACACATTCAAACAAAGCTATATAAATCAAATGAAAGTGAAATGCATTCTACAAAGCAAATTGAATTAAATGAAATTCAAACACATTCAAACAAAGCTATTTGAATCAAATGACAGTTAAATACATTCTACAAAGCTAATTGAATCAATTGAAAGTCAAACACATTCAAACAAAGCTATTTGAATCAAATGAAAGTCAAATACATTCTACAAAGCTAATTGAATCAAATGAAAGTCAAACACATTCAAACAAAGCTAATTGAATAAAATGAAAGTCAAACACATTCAAACAAAGCTATTTTAATTAAATGAATGTCAAATACATTCTACAAAGCTAATTGAATCAAATGAAAGTCAAACACATTCAAACAAAGCTATTTGCAGAAATTGAAAGTCAAATACATTCTACAAAGCAAATTGAATCAAATGAAAGTCAAACACAGTCAAACAAAGTTATTTGATTCAAATGAAAGTCAAATACATTCTACAAAGCTAATTGAATCAAATGAAAGTCAAACACATTCAAACAAAGCTAATTAAATCAAATAAAAGTCAAATACATTCTACAAAGCTAATTGAATCAAATGAAAGTGAAACACATTCAAACAAAGCTGTTTGAATCAAATGAGAGTCAAATAAATTCAAACAAAGCTAATTAAATAAAATAAAAGTAAAATACATTCAACAAAGCTAATTGAATCAAATGAAAGTCAAACACATTCAAACAAAGCTTTTAAATCAAATGAAAGTGAAACACATTCAAAAAAGCTTTTTAATTTAAATGAAAGTCAAACACATTCAAACAAAGCTATATAAATCAAATGAAAGTGAAATGCATTCTACATTGAATTAAATAAATTCAAACACATTAAAACAAAGCTATTTGAATCAAATGACAGTAAATACATTCTACAAAGCTAATTGAATCAAATGAAAGTCAAACACATTCAAACAAAGCTATTTGAAGAAATGAAAGTCAAATACATTCTACAAAGCAAATTGAATCAAATGAAAGTCAAACACAGTCAAACAAAGTTATTTGATTCAAATGAAAGTCAAATACATTCTACAAAGCTAATTGAATCAAATGAAAGTCAAACACATT